>NC_079202.1:48535286-48537786 GCF_026745355.1 Beta vulgaris subsp. vulgaris
AAAAAATTGACAGTTACTAAGTATCAATTAAGTTCTAAGTGATCAATTTTGAAGTCTCTACTCTGAACAACAAGGTTTGCAAAACTGTTCCTTTTTGTTTTTGATGTTATTTTTGTTTCTGGGTTAAAGGATTCTTCTGGTTTTTGGACACAAGCTGTAATTTAGCTGAAAAACCAGGTAAATTTTAAGAAGTTTGTTGTGTTTTCTCCATGAATTTATGTATTCTTAACTGTCAGATTGAATTTAAGTTACAGAAGTTTGACAAGCAAATGGGGTAAAACAATAAGGGACAGAGGATTATCTATGTTTGCGTAGACCATTTTGCCAAAAAAGTTGATACAGGTCTTGGCCCTTGGTTGATGGAACCGCAAAAACTGACAAATGGAAATGGAAATCATACACCTTGAGTGCCCAATTAAACTGAGATGAGAGATTTAGATGTTAATTAAGAAAAAATAAAACAAAAGTAAGCTCTGATCACCATGGATCATCATGGAGCAAGTAGGTCGATTTATTATGCTAGTCATCAAGGCAGCATGAAACATGTGTGCCAAAAACATTTCGGTAAAATCAGGTGTACCTCTGGGGCTAAAATTCTATTTACCTCAATCTGCATACAGACTACAATTGCCTCGTTACATTGTTAGCTTTTGCGGTCTACAGATTTACGAGCAACTGTGGAAATCCATCTAGTTGCTGGATGACCATAACACAAGATGTCAGACCTCGAAAATTTCAAACAAATCAATATTCTTCAACTTTGTGCTAAAATTCCCAGTGTATGAAGTATATATAAGATTGTGCACAACATTCATTGTAAAGCGTGTGTGTTTCCATATAATGGAACAGAAGGGGGGGGGGGAATGGGCTAGGACAAGTTAGAACAAGCTTGGCAGGCTAAAAAAAAAAGCAGTTGTATGCATGGGTTCATGTAGTGGCTTTACATATTTAACTGACTAAATGGTCAAGTTCTCTGCATAACGCTAATTCGAAAACGTGAACTCTGAACTTGTAGCTATGTGATAGCCATTAAATGGATGGTTTTGAAAGTCGTGGTGCCGAACTTTGACAGTTATACTTAATTACGAAAGCCATTTCACCTGTTATAATGTTGTACTATTTCTTTTTGTGTATAGAAATGTTTATAACTTCTAGTTTTGCCTCTACAAAAGTTTAAAACTTCCTATCTTCCTAAAATTATAGGGTTGTTAAATGTGTAGTTTCATAATTCTATTTTTAACTAGCAATAAATGTTTAGATCAACTTGAAGTATATTATGATATTAAGGTTCTCTTGTTTGGAAAGTTGAACTTCAGAACCAATTATGATGCCTTGGTTGCTATGCTTCATTGTGAGGAGTGACTGACTACTAATAAAATCTGATATTTCCTGAGTCTTGCTGGTGCAATTGTGCCATGTATCTTGGCATTATGATGATATTTGCTTTGGGTCTTTGTATGCATGGTTTGGTGTGACAAACCACCACTGTTCTTTGTGTACCATGGCCTTACCATATTCACCATAATTTGTTAGTTGTTGTTGGGACCCTTTTGCCATTGTATGTCTTTGGCTTTCTCTACGTGTTTGAAACAAGAGCAAAGTAATATCTACAAGGAGCAAAGAAAGAAATTTTACAATCAGATCAGGAATTTCAAGAACAAGAAAAAGATTCCAGGACTGAGTTCTGATGAACATGTTAAGCATTATAACAATATAAGGAACCAGGAGGGTAGGAATTTTCACTAAGTTGCTTATAGTATTTGGTGGGAACAAACGGCATTTTAGTGATGACTCCTCCATAGGGCTTTCCTCTTACTACAATGTTAACATTGGTGCCTGCTTTGTGGTTCCCCGACTTTACATAACCCATGGCTATGTTCTTTTTAAGGTAAGTACTAAATCTTCCAGTAGTGATTTCACCGATATTTTCTCCTTTTTCATTATGAATTTCACTATGACCTCTAGCAGGTGGCCCTGAAGATATGAACCCAACTCGCCTCCTTGAAGGACCATCAGCTATTTGTTTGAGTATCGATTCTGCACCAAGAAACCCACCTTCTCCTCTCCTCCTCTTTCCAACAGCCCATGTCATTCCTGCCTCAATAGGTGTAATGCGTTGTTTGAGGTCGTTGCCATACAGACACAATCCAACCTCAAGCCTTAAACTGTCAATTATATCTAAAAATCAATATGAAATTTTTTAAAGTCAATTATCAGCCTGGAAAATGTATATTACTATCTGATTCATATGTATACTACATTTGTCTAGCTTGAGCAATCAAACAAATGCAGTGGAGAATCAATGAATGCATGAAGTGTGAAAACAAAATTATCAACAATTCAAAAGGCATGCAAAGGCCTGAGATGGAAGCGGGAGAATCATACCCTGTCCTAGTGAGGTAGCAAGGGACTCCACTGATATAATACCAATGTGAAACAAGTAAGGTCACATAATGATACTGAAATTATTCAGGATCAATGTCTTTCTTAATTTGCTAAT
>NC_079202.1:48542786-48684899 GCF_026745355.1 Beta vulgaris subsp. vulgaris
CTCTGCCTGAGAACTCCTTCCATTCTTTGCACTCTGACAACTCTATTATCAACCAACTCATCAGGATGGGTGTGGATGCTGCTAATCCAGTTGAGCTCTCTTCTCAATCTGGGTCAGTCAAGAGGAGGATTGCAGACAAGGAGGATGAAGATGATGCTTCATCTGCTCTGAAGAGGAAGAGGAACTAAGTTTTGTTCCTTTATGACTAAGGGTAGCCCTCTCTCCACCTTTTTTGTGAATTAAATAATGACTATTGCTTTTTGGAACATTCGTGGCTGTGCAAGAAAGAATGCTTTAGTAGAAACTAGGGACTTTTGCTTATCTAATCAGATTAAAATTCTAATGTTATGCGAAGTGAAAACTCAATCTCCCCCTACTCAAGCAATTGCCACTCAATGTGGTTTCCAGTATTTTGATTATGTTCCCACTCTAGGTTTTTCAGGTGGTGTATGGATTTTATGGAAAAATTGTAATGTTCAGCCCTTTAATCTCACGGTTGTTTATAAAGCTTCTAGATTTCTTGCTTGTTTAATTCAGATTCCAAGCATGAATTTGTCCTTTATTAGTATATTTATTTATGCACCTGCACAACAAGCTTTTAAGAATGAGTTTTGGGAAGAACTAATTTCCTATGCTCAATCTTTATCTCTTCCTTTTGTAATTTTGGGGGATTTTAATGAGATATCAAAGGTATCTGACAAAATGGGTGGTTCCACAGCTGCAATGGCCAGATTTACTACAATGCAGCATATTTTATCTAGCCTCTCTTGTACTGAAATCCCATTCACAGGCTCTTGTTTTACCTGGCGAAAAAAGAAAGGAGGCTCTAATAATATTCTTGAGCGTTTGGATAGAGGACTAGCTTCCTTGTCTTGGTTGAGTTTATTTCCGCAAGCACAACTAATTCATAATGTTTTTACCTCTTCGGATCATTGTGCAGTAACACTCAAATATCTCCCTGTAAATCACTCCAAAGCCCCCCCTTTTAGATTGGAAAAAATGTGGTGTCTTAGGAAAGATTACGATACTCTTGTCAAGAAAACATGGTGCACTCATTTTATTGGATCCCATATGTTTAGACTTACTCAGAAATGCAAGTTATTAAAATCTAAATCTAAAGTATGGAATCAAAGCCAATTTGGTAATGTGTTTAGACAATTACGGATAGTTGATACTAAACTTCAGTCAATTCAACAACAATTAATTTCGGATCCTACTAATATTGCTCTTTCAAAAAAACAAGATATTTTTCTTCAAAAACGATCTAACCTTCTTTCTTTTAGTCGTGAGTTTTGGAAGCAAAAATGTAAATCTGATTATCTCATGTTAGGAGACACTAATTCAGCTTATTATCACTCCCATGCCACCATTCGGCGCAATAGAAATCTAATAAAGGAAATCAATTCCTCTACAAATGAAAGGATCACCAATCCGGATCTCATTTCCAATGAATTAACTAACTCCTTTAAGTCCCGTTTCTCTTCCGACCCACATAGCTTCTTTGATGTAGAGCATGATTTCTCCCTATTAGACTCCATTGTTTCTCCGGAAGATAATTTCTACTTAACATCCCCGGTATCCGGTGAGGAAATTAAAAGTGCTACTTTTAGTCTTGCTCCAGATAAATCACCGGGGCCCGATGGTTTCCCTCCTTTCTTCTTTCAAAAATATTGGACGTTAGTAGGGAACAGTGTTACTCGAGCTGTTCAAGCCTTTTTTCACTCTGGAAAAATCCTAAAGGAAATTAATCATACTTTTTTGGCTCTCATCCCAAAAATCGACAACCCATCCTCAGCTAATCATTTCAGACCAATTAGCTTATCTTCGACTATTTATAAGATTATCTCAAAAGTACTAACCTCTCGTCTTAAGGAGGTTATGGGTCAGATTATTCACCCTCTTGAGGGTGCTTTCGTTCCTGATAGACTCATACAAGACAATATTCTAATAGCGCATGAGATTTTTCAATCTTTCAAAACTAAGTCTGGTGCCTCAGGGTGGATAGCCATAAAGCTTGACATGGAAAAAGCCTATGATCGGTTAGAATGGAATTACATTTTCTCTACCCTTGACAAATTGGGCTTTTGTGCTACATGGGTGGAATGGGTCAAGGCTTGTGTTTCTTCTACTTCCTTCTCAGTCCTAGTTAATGGAATCCCGGGAAACAAATTTTCCCCGTCTCGTGGAATTAGACAGGGCGACCCTTTGTCCCCGTATTTATTTATTCTTTGTGCTGAGCTGCTTGCTAGACTCCTTGCTCACGCTGCCTCTGGGCCTACAAAACCGATTGGAGTTCCTATTGGTAAAACGGGGATGAGGGTTCCTTTCCTCACTTTTGCTGATGATACCATGATTTTTGCTAAAGCAACTAATTATAGTTGTCTTGTAATTCGCCAGATTCTTGACAAGTATTGCTTGATGTCGGGACAACTAGTCAACTATCATAAATCTTCCTTTCAATGTACGGCAAATGTAACGGATGAGGAAAAGGCAAATTTTGCGTCCATTCTTCAGATGCAAGAAACTTCGGACTTGGGGGACTATCTGGGCTGTCGCCTTGTTCACTCTAAAGTCACAAAAGAAACTTTTAGTCCGGTTGTATGTAAAACAATTAACCAGCTCCCGAAATGGAAGGCAAATTCTCTTTCTCAAGCTGGTAGGTCCATTCTTCTCAAAGCTAATCTTGCTACTAAAGCTAGCTTTCAAATGCAAAGCTTTTCACTTCCCAAATCTATTCTTAGTAAGCTAGATAAAGTCTATCAGAATTTCTTCTGGAATAAAGATCCTGCCTCAAAAGCCCCCAATCTCATTGGGTGGGACAAACTTTGCACCCCAAAGACTATGGGTGGTTTAGGCTTTCGTAAGGCTGAAGTTAATAATCAAGCTCTCCAAATGAAACTTCTTTGGCGAATAGTAAAACAGGAGAATAACCTATGGGTTAACCTCGTCCGCAAACGTTATCTTCAAAATCGTGCCCTCCTTACTGTTAAAATTTCTAAGTCTGCTTCTTGGCAATGGCGTAATTTATTAAAATTACGTGATATTTTTAAGAATGGCCTTCAGTGGCAAGTTGGGGATGGCAGTAGAATCCGGTTTTGGTCGGATAATTGGGCCTTTCAATACCCGCTTAACTCAGTCATCTCTCCAACGTTGGGTTCGGAGAATCTTTTGGTTAAATATTGTATCAATGATGCTTTCCAATGGAATTCTCCTCTTCTTCTGTCCTTAGTCCCTCCCCATATTGTCTCTCACATTTTCTCTATCTATCTCCCTTCTTCTCCTCAACCGGATAACCTGATCTGGGGTCTTACGTCGGATGGAGAGTATTCAGTTAAGAGTGGGGCCTTATTGGCTCAGGGTTTCAGCTCTATGGAGTTAGAGACAGTTGAATATAACTGGATTTGGAAGTTGGATATTCCTCCTAAAATTAAAAATTTTCTTTGGAAAGCTTGTAATGATGGTATCCCGACTAAGGTTCGTCTTGAGAGAAGTCATATTTTTCTCCCTCAACAATGTGCCTTTTGTGCTAATGCGAGTGAATCGATTGGTCATCTATGCTTTGCTTGTCCATACACTGCTGATATCTTTTCCCACCTCCGAGCTAGTTTTGCTTGGCCTTCTCCTCCCAGGTGTTTAGCTACTATTGATTTGTCCTCGTTTAGGTCGGCTCTAGAATCTTGTCTTTCTATTTCTTCTAAGTCAGACATTGCTCGCTTTTCTTTTGTCTGGTGGTTCGTTTGATTTTTTAGGAACAAATTGATTTTCAATGATGAAGTGGTTTCCTCTAGGAAGGTGAGTGCCATTATTAGTTCCTATGTCATGGAGTGGGGCAAAGCCCTCTGTAGTGACCCTTTAGGGTCCTCCCCTTCTAATAAGCACAAGGCTGTCTCAGCTTCTCCTCGGTCCGGTCCAGAGACTATTTGGTCTCCCCCTCTGCCGAATTTTTTTAAGCTTAACTTTGATGGGTCTAAGTTAGCCTCGGGCTCGACGGCTCTAGGTTTCGTTATCCGAAATTCGGATGGTGAAGCTGTTCTTGCTGGGGCGAAAGCGCTTGGTCCTAGTATCTCGGTTATCCAAGCTGAGGCTTGGGCCCTTAAGGAGGGCCTCTCAGCTGCTCAGTCGCTTGATATTTCTAATTTGATCATTGAAGGGGATAATCTGGCGGTTATCAATTCGGTTCGAGCTGTCTGGAAGATCCCCTGGGAGATTAAAAATATTATTGTTGATATCAGTGCTAACCTTTCGGTTTTTGGTGCTTTTCAGGTCAGGCATTGCTTTCGGGAAGCTAACAGGGTTGCTGATTTCTTGGCAAATAGGGGTCACTCGTGTCCGACTCTCCAGTTGTTCCACCCGCTGTTTGATTTTGATTTTTCCCTCTATATCCGCAAGGATGTTTTAGGTTGGCCACCGGATTGACGGGGTCTCCTAAGTTTTCTTTCCTTATCAAAATATATATATATATATATATATATATATATATATATATATATATATATATATATATATATATGTATGTATATATGTATATGTATATATGTATATATATATATATATATGTATATATGTATATATATATGTATATATGTATATATGTATATATGTATATATGTATATATGTATATATATATATATATATATATATATATATATATGTATGTATGTATGTGTATGTATATGTATATACGTTACCACTTGGCTATACTCCATATCCCCGCGTCCTTGCACGGCTCGAATTGATTTAGGAAATCCCTGCTTTTCCCCTCCTCAGACCGACTACAACAAGCTCGCGACTCTAATAGAAACAAACAGTAAGCTCTCTGCTCTATTTGCTTGCAATGCTATGTCTATCAAAGTTGGCGAACGCTTCTTGTTCTCGTCCACCCCTTAATGCAAGCACTAAGTAAGTCAACTACCTTTCTTTTTTTTTTTCATAACCTAGACTAAAGAAGAAGCTCCTGAATCAGCGCAGGGCCAAATCAGCAGCAAGAGAACTGTCCTAACCTGCCACCGGTGACTTTATCAGAGCTCCGCAGGAGAAGAAAGAAAGTCCGAGTCCAATTTCTACAATTGCATTGCCTTACTCCCTATTCTCTCTTAAAACTTTTTAAAGCTCGGCGAGAAAGAGTTGGTTAAGAACTATTGACTGTAAACCATAGCAGTTACAGTCAGGAGATGCTCGTCTTTGGAATTAAGATGGATGAAGAGGCACTTGAGCCTGGAAGTGATGAAATTCGGGGAAAAGATGAAAGCGGTCACTATACTAGAGGAGGGCAAGACATGACCGCGACTTAAGATTCAAGTACCGTTAAAAAGACTAAAAGAACGAGATAGCGATAGCTGTAATAAAGCACAGGCTAATACGAGCCGACCAGAAGAAGCAAAGCTTAGATTACCAGATCGTGGACACAATCCTCCTAGAGATGGAGAGCCCCTTGCCTTTTCTAGCCTCTCCTTCTTGCTTGCTTACTTAGCTCTTGTCTTAGTTACTATATATGTACATAAATATATATATGTACATATATGTACATATATATATACATATATGTACATATGTACATATATATATAGAAATGAGTTCCAATGAGAATGCATACTTATGTGAGAAATGAGAATGAAGTTTATTCGATATAACTCTTATAAATAAGTGATGTAACTCTAACGAAAAAGTGATGTAACTCCAAAAAATGAATATAAGAAGAAAAAAAAGTTCAAATTTTTTTTTTCTTTTTCGGTCTCAAAATTTTTTAGGGAGGTATAACTCTAATGAACAAGTGTTGTAACTCTAATCCAATCGTGTGGTTGAGATTTATTCTCATTTCTCATATAAGGAGCATTCTCATGTGATATTATATATATAATATATATATATATATAATATATATATATATATATGTGTACATATATATATATGTATATGTGTACATATATATATGTATATGTGTACATATATATATATGTATATGTGTACATATATATATATGTATATGTGTACATATATATATATGTATATGTGTACATATATATATATATGTATATGTGTACATATATATATATGTATATGTGTACATATATATATATGTATATGTGTACATATATATATATATATGTGTACATATATATATATATATGTGTACATATATATATATATATATATATATATATATATATATATATATATATATATATATATATGTAGGAATAGGATCTTGTGAAAACACACATAAAGCTGAAAACTGAAAACAACAGATCTTAGCTGTCTATTATTATCCTGTGGACACAAGTTTTTAGCTTCCATTTTTTTTCTCTTCCTCTCTCTTGTAAACAGCAATATCCAATTATGTTTTACCAAATACTTTATCTCTCCTGTTGCTATATATTCTAGATCGTGCTAAGTGCAACTCTTTTTGCAGCATTTTCCAATCTCCATTGAAGGAAGACCTCCAGGGTTGATTAAGCTTTCAATTTTTTTTTCTTCAGATTTTAGGTTTAATTGAAGATTAAGTATCTCGAAAATTTAGAATTAGGAAATCAAAATTCAATTAATTAGTTTCGAATAAAAGTATCTCGAGATTCATGGGTTTGGAAGGGAGTTTCGATGTTTTAGAGAGAGAAAGATAGGAGCTTATAATGTCGAGATGTGTTACTAATCTGTGCGAAACCTAACATTTGAGATTAGATTGAAGTTTCCAATGCAACAACTGAGATGGTAAGTTTTCAATTTTCAACCTCCATTGAAGATTAAGTAAGCTTTCAATTTTAATATGAGCAAAATTTGTAATTAATGAGCAAAAATCACTCAAATTGAGCAAAAACATGACAAATTTATGAGAGGAGAGAAACAATATGATTTTATTAAGCCATGTTCAATAATGAATGATGACTACAATATATATAGGAGTACATAGAAACTCCTACCCGAAAACCATCTCCAGAAGATCTATAATTCTTAATACTTATCTGAAATAAATCATAAGATAATATTTGCCTAAGATAATATTATATCCTAACTACTAATATATCCTAAAGATATTTATCATATCTTTAGTATCCTACTTTATCTCTAACACCCTCCCGCAATCGCAACGTCAGTAATACACACATTGCGATTGGAGAAAAAAATTCAATAATAGTTGCAGATCAATTGGATGAACTGAAACTTCTTTTTGTTGAAGGAACGTCAGTCTTTTCGAACCTTCCTTTGTAGTCAAACGGGAACGTTAATTTTTTCGAACCCATTGAATATCACTCGAACAAGAACGCCATCTTTTTCGAACCTGTCTTTTCTCGGTTGAGGAACGTCATTCTTTTCAAACCTCGTGTTATAAAATCTCAGTTGAACGGGAACGTCATTCTTTTCGAACCCGACAAATATCAGTTGGACAAAGGACGCCATTCTTTTCGAACCACTCGCCAAATATTAATGAACAAACATCAAACAAGATGTTGTTTTCTAGAGCAAAATATGCTCAAAATCAGAGAAAATCCTTGTCTCACGGCACAAGGAAAGTCAATAAAGAAACCTTATCTCATGACAGAGGGAGAGCCTAGTTTTTTTTGAAAATCAAAAATAAAATAAAGCCAATAGTACATGAGCTTTCTTCTGCACAACCAAGAACCAACTGTGTTAACTGCTAACACACTTCGTACTTCACCGCATGATGCAATATGATCATGCATCACCATCATCATCTATTCACATAATATATTAATGACGTTCTTATTGAAATCTATCTAACCTAATGGATTTTATTTTTGAGCCATATGTTTAATCATTGCTATACAAAAAGCTTCCGTAAAAAGTTTTTTTTTTCGGATAAAGGTTTATAAATCGCACTGATGGGTTAAAAATTTAAACCCACCGGCAGGGAGAAAAGGTTTGTAGATGATTCCAAGATCTAACTGGCTCTTGATGACAAATTTATGAGAGGAGAGAAACAATATGATTTTATTAAGCCGTGTTCAATAATGAATGATGACTACAATATATATAGGAGTACATAGAAACTCCTACCCGTAAACCATCTCTAGAAGATCTATAATTCTTAATACTTATCTGAAATAAATCATAAGATAATATTTGCCTAAAATAATATTATATCCTAACTACTAATATATCCTAAAGATATTTATCATTATCTTTAGTACCCTACTTTATCTCTAACAAAACATAATGAGCAAAGTCTATGAAATTGAGCAAAAATAAGAAATGAGAAAAGTCTTTGAAATTGAGCAAGGATTTTTGGTATCCTAATTTTATCATAAGAGTTGAGGGAGAAAAAGAAGGTTGAAGAAGATGAAGGTTGAAGAAGAAGGTGGGGTGATATCAGGACTTAAAAGTTACTGTAATACTATTTAGTTAAATTTATCCTTAGTTAAAGTTACCTTATATTATAATACTCAAAGTTATCCTTATAATACTCAAAGTTACCCTAGAAAGATGAAAATTAATTATGACATAATAAAGTTATCCTAAACGTACTAAAAGTTACCCTTATAATATATAAAGTTGCCCTTGAAATATATAAAATTATCTTTAATATAATGAAGTTATCCTAAAACAGGCAAAAGTTACGCCTAAATTATATAAAGTTACCCTAAAAGTGGTAAAAATTACCCTTGTTTTCAGTTTTCAGACTAAGAGATGTTTTCAGCGGATCTTACCCATATATATATATTGTTGTCTACAACAACTTCAAAAGAAGATCAAAGAAAACAAACAATGTTTAAAGTGTTGTGAAATAAAGAGTGAGAACTGAAGATTACATCAGAGGATGTCGATATATATACAATTGATTGTTTCTTCACTCTTCGAGGGCCACTCCATTAAGTGCATCACCATATTTATAGTAGATTTAACTCTTACATCTTGTATTACACCATGACTACTTCATAGTTAAAGAAAAATGATACCTACATTAAATATTTGGTCATTCATCTTTGATTCATAACACTTCTCCTTAAATGTCAATCTTTAATAGAGTTTATTAGTTGTCTCGTTATAAACTTTATTAGGTAAAACTCATTGTGATGAGTTTGGATAGACGTTTCATTGTGAGAGGCCAAAATGACCTCTTACAGTCGTATTTTTGACATTTTGGCCAAAAAGACAAAAAACTGGCCCTGAACTTTAGTACAACTTATACCAAAGTTCGGTAAAATTGGTACTAATACCAAAATAACTCTTACTTTGATACCCAAGTGTAAGTGAACTTTGGTATGAACTTTTGAGTTTTGGAACCAATTATACTTACTTTAGTATCAACTTTGAGCTTTGGTATCAATAATACCAAAACAACTCTTACTTCGATACCTCCAAATAACAAAAATCATGCCCTCTTGAGCTTTGGTACCTTCTATGAGAGGCCATTTGGCCTCTCACGATGAGACGCCAAAACACTTTCTCCATTGAGATAAAAATCTAATGGAAAGAAAAAGAGTACAACTTTAGTTCCTTATTATATACTTAAATATATTGCCTCATAAATACCTTGTCAGGATAAACCTGATCGAAGGGAAATATAATGCAGTGCATATAATGCTCCCCCTTAATCTAACAAAGGTGGCGCATTCGAATTTTGTGCACAAGCTGTTTAACCTACTTTGAAGGAAGGTATTTGGTCAACAGGGCAACAAGATCTTCATAGGACTGAATTTGTTGAATGTTTATACAATTATACTTTCTTTTAATATTTGAAACTTTATCTTTTTCAAATTTACTATTTTGCACTAATTGTTTGTCGAACACGAAAATCTATGCCATACAACCAAGCTATATTTATTTTTTTGTTGATTTGTAGACCTTCAAGTAAAAATGAAAAAACATTTGGTCTTGAATGTGCAATATACCCAGGTGTGTAATATAAATTGCAGTTTTAACAATGATGTTCTGAGGAAATTTTTCGAATATATATTATGGTTTGTGTCTTAGTATTATTATTATTAACTAATATGGTGAGAAGTAGTATTTGCTAAATGTCGGCGTCTTGGGGCTTCATATTTTCTTGTGGCATAATGTGCAATTAGTAGATTATACACCAAGGTGTAGGATGAGCATCCTGCACCTTGTCCAAAACGCAGAAAAAGGTGAATGAAACGCTCGCTTTTCGGAAGTGTTTTATGCGTAATGTACAAGCCCTTGTTCGCAATGTACATGGGAAGATTTAAAAAAGTAACTGATTTGACCCTTACTGTTCACACATTAATAACTGAAGTGATGTCAACTGCTAATCACGTCGCCCAATATACTGTTCATATTTTTCACACTCAACCTCCATATTTTTCATTCATCACTTTCTCTCTCTACCATTTTCGCTCTCTACCAATTTTCTCTCTCTTTCGGTTTCTCTCTCCGCCATTTTCTCTCTCCATTTTCCAAAAAAGAACCAAACTTCTTACAATTCACACCACACAAACTCCGATTACCACCCAAAAAAATTGAATTGCACCACCACAAAAGAAGATTGGGCAGTAGTGTTTATGGACAGTGGCGAGAAGAAGAAACCAAGACAACCAAAACAACCGCAATCAAGGCAACCGAGGCAACGAAAACTTCCTTGCCCAACACCTCTGAGAATCATTCCTCCATCTCCACAACTAACAATGGGTGAAGATATTCTGTAAGTTTCTTTATTGTAATTTGCCTTCATTTTGGAAAATCGTCACATAATTTTGGAAATTTGGTCTTCATATTTGTGGCGGTTACAAGATTCACAATTCAAATTGGCTTGTTCTATTTTGGCTTGTTCATTGTGTGACTCCAATTGTACTTTGCATGTCTATTATTGCATGTTTTTGTACACCATTGTACACCTAATTGTTCATTACCAAGGCTCATATGTACAATGGACCTGTGGTTATTTATTGTACATCCTGAGACCCTCAATGTACATTGCACTTGATGTATGCTGTTTGTGCACTACGAAAAAAGGAGTATTCACCCCTATCCATTGTGAATTAGGCTTCTTCATTGTGTTCTGAATTGTGACAAATATCCTACTTTGGCTTGTACATTGTGTGACTCCAATTGTATTTCGCATAACGATGATTGCATGGTGAATTTTGATATAGCAGGCGAACAAATTCAATGTTTTACATTCGTATGTTTTTGTACATCCGTGTACACCTAATTGTTCATTACTAATGCTGATATGTACAATGGACATGTGGTAATTTATTGTACATTCTGTGACCCTCAATGTACATTGCATTTGATCTATGGTGGTTGTGCACTACAAAAAAGGAGTATTCACCCCCCGTTACTGTTTGTTGTACATTCCGTAAAATTGCACTATATTGGTTGTGCATTACAAAAATAGTATAGTGCCTATAAAGTGACTATTCTATTGACATAACAAGAATAAATAAGTCACTATTCTGCTGAGAATTAAGTTGACTACTTCATATTAGTGTTGTTCACTTTCCTATACACAATGTACATTTTCATAATGTACATTTGTATATATTATGATAAGAACTACAACTACTATCCAAGGTGTATTGTTTGTACATTCTTATTAGCTTGATTGTTCATAGACTAACTGACCATGTACACCAATAACTAACTCAACATGTACACTGACAGCCTTCCAATAGGTAACACCCCATCAGGTGCTACTGACAAGCAGACAGGTCCAACACCTGTAACTGTTGAACAGTGAGTACATTTATTCCTTTAATACTAGGTTCTACTTTTGTCTTTGCATGACTGTTCATTTTTGGAATGTTTTGCCCCCAAATGATAGGCCCACACCTCAGAAGGACCCCATACCTACCAAACAAGCTGATCCCACCACTGCTGAGAAGTAAGTTGACTACTTCCATATTATTGTTGTACAATTCTCTAAATGCAATGTACATTGTTTTATTAATGTTTGTACAATGAAATATATTATGATAAGAACTACAACTACTAAACAAGGTGCATAGTTTGTACATTCTAATTGACTTGATTGTTCAAAGACTAACTGACGATGTACACCAATAACTAACTCAACATGTACCCTGACAGCCCTCCAATAGGTAACACCCCATCAGGTGCTACTGACAAGCAGACAGGTCCGACACCTGTAACTGTTGAACAGTGAGTACATTTATTCCTTTAATACTAGGTTGTACTTTTGACTTTGCATGACTGTTCATTTTTGGAATGTTTTGCCCCCAAATGATAGGCCCACACCTCAGAAGGACCCCATACCTACCAAACAAGCTGATCCCACCACTGCTGAGAAGTAAGTTGACTAATTCCATATTATTGTTGTACAATTTTCTAAATGCAATGTACATTGTTTTATTCATTCTAATTTACTTGATTGTTCAAAGACTAACTGACCATGTACAATGACAGCCCCTGAAGTTGGTTTTTTTAAGACATGTTGTACATTCCTCTACACTAGATATGTACATTGATTAACATTTGTCTACATATTATTGTTGTACATTTTCCTATATTCAATGTACTTTACTTTATTCATGTTTGTACATTTGTATATATTACCAAAAAAACTCCACCTTCTATCGAAGGTGCATAGTTTGTACATTCTTATTTCCTTGCTTGTTCAAAAACTACTGACCATGTACAATGACAGCCCCACCACTAGGCCCCCTATTGAGAAGGAAACCACTGAGAAGGATCCCATACCTACCAAAGAACATGATCCCAGTACTGCTGAGAAGTAAGTTGACTACTTCATATTTATGTTGTACATTCCCCTAAATTCAATGTACTTTAATCTACTCATGTTTGTACATTTGTATATATTACAAAAAGCACTCTACCTTCTATCCAAGGCGCATAGTTTGTACATTCTTATTTGCTTGATTGTTCAAAGACTAAATGAGCATGTACAATGACAGTCCCCTCCAGTAGGTTCTATTAAGCCATGTTGTACAATGTCTGCATAGCAATGTACATTCCTTCATACTTGATATGTACATTGATCAACATATGTCCACATATTATTGTTGTACATTTTCCATATTCAATGTACTTTACTCTATTCATGTTTGTACATTTGTATATATTACAAAAAGAACTCCACCTTCTATCCAAGGTGCATAGTTAGTACATTCTTATTTGCTTGCTTGTTCAAAAACTACTGACCATGTACAATGACAGCCCCACCACTAGGCCCCCTATTGACAAGGAAACCACTGAGAAGGACCCCATACCTACCAAAGAACATCATCCCAGTACTGCTGAGAAGTAAGTTGACTACTTCATATTTATGTTGTACATTCCCCTAAATTCAATGTACTTTAATCTACTCATGTTTGTACATTTGTATATATTACAAAAAGCACTCTACCTTCTATCCAAGGTGCATAGTTTGTACATTCTTATTTGCTTGATTGGTCAAAGAATAAATGAGCATGTACAATGACAGTCCCCTCCAGTAGGTTCTATTAAGCCATGTTGTACAATGTCTGAATAGGAATGTACATTCCTTCATACCTGATATGTACATTGATCAACATTTGTCTACATATTATTGTTGCACATTTTCCTATATTTAATGTACTTTACTCTATTCATGTTTGTACATATGTACATTCCCCTAAATTCAATGTACTTTAGTCTATTCATGTTTGTACATTTGTATATATTACAATAAGAACTCCACCTTCTATCCAAGGTGCATAGTTTGTACATTCGTATTTGCTTGCTTGTTGAAAAACTAACTGACCATGTAAAATGACAGCCCCCCAGTACGCCCACTATTGAGAAGGGTGCTGATCCCACAACTGCTGAGAAGTAAGTACACACTGTGCATATTCCCACTGTTCATATTTCTGTTGTACACTCTGTTAGCTTTGTCTCAATAGTACATTTATATCATCTTATATGTAAGTAATAATTGCCTTCATTGCCTTCATTGTACATTGATATTACATCTAATGTTCATTGCGTTTTCATCTCATTATCAGTCCCCTAATCTTGGAAGTGAGAACATCCCAACAAACACTGATATGTAAGTGCTTGTACATTGATATTATACATATGATCATTTTATGTCATAATTGTTCCTCCTACATTGATATTATACTTGTATGTGGCATTTTTTTGGTACAATGCCAGGCCACATATTACTGATCCAAGCACCACTATTCCTGAAACTCAGAACATCCCACTCAATCCTGATATGTAAGTACTTGTACATTGATATTACACTTGTGTTCATTTTAAGTCATAATGTTCATTGGTAGATGTAATCATGTTCATTGGTAATTAGATACATGTTCATTTGTTTTGTACATTGGTCATTTCATAATGATCAATGAATAATGTATATTGCTATTCCCACAAATGTTCATTGGGGTATATTTGATGTACAATGGCAGGCCCCCAATTAATGATTCTGGCCCAATTCCAGAAAATACTGAGATGTAAGTCGTTCTACACTTGTCTCCTTTTCACCTAATACTAATTTATCCAGTTACTGACTATGTCACTCACAGACCAATTTCACAACCATCATCACCCCATCACAGTCATGTAAATATACCTGCAGAAGATGAATCAGAAAATGAAGAAGAGTAAGGAATATGTTATATGTACTTGCTGTACAATGTAAATATATTATTTGATCATTAGTACTTTTTCCATGTTCATTTCACTTACTATGATTTACATTAATTATTGTTCTGCAGGGTTCCAATTGCTACTTTGAGGGCAAGGTTGAGGAAAAATGCCCAGGCGTAAGTTCTCCATACAATACAGTTATTTTATGTCAATGTTTACACCTGCCTAAATATTAACCTAATTATATCTTGCAGCACCCAACCCAGCAAGAGAATAAAGATCACAATGGCTGCAAAGGGGAAAGAAAAGATCCCTGAAAGAACTTCCAAGGCCCCAGTTGAAGCAGCTCCAAGAAAGTCTGTCAAGAGGAAAGCCCCAGAGCAGGCCCTCAAGATAAAAATTGGAAAGGGCAAGGACAAAGCTACTAAGTCCAGGTAAGGTGCTCAATGCATGTACACTTGTATTCTTCTGTATGTACAATTGTATTGGGTGCATGTACATATGTGTTCTGTGTTTGTATTTTAGTACACTATTGTATGTTCACTGGTACTCCTTGCGCATGTATATTAACATTAGGTGTATGTACATTTGCTTCATTGTCACACATTCCTATTCAGTCTACATTAATTTATTGTTACACATACATGGACACTATGTTATTCTGGATGAACAATAGTGTTCAGTCTAATGAACAATACTATCTTGTCACATTACTAGTCAGGATGATTTGGTACATATGTGTTTTTAATGTACATTATTATTCTATTGCATGTTCACTGGTCTTCCATGCGCATGTACATTAGTATTGGGTTTATGTACATTGTGACCTGTAATCTCATTTCCAACTGTGTACAATGGACTCTGCTTAAATGTTCACCGTATTTTTTACACATGTACAATGTAGTGATTCACCACCTGATGTGAAGCCCCCACAAAAAAAAAAGAAAACCCCTGCTGAGCCCTGTGTCAAAGTCAGGCAAAGTACTGCTCCATTCAAAGCCTTCCTTGCTGCTATTGCTAATCAACCACAGAAGAGGCAAGCAATCATTGATATGGGCTTTGGCGGTCTACTGGAATTAGACATGCCAAAGAATGACCCTATCTTCTGTGCTAGGCTTCTTAGCAGATATTCTGTTGGTAGTGGATCCCTCATGCTTCGCCGAGGTAGGGAAATTGAAATCAGAGATATCGATGTGCACTTGGTGTATGGGATTCCACTGGGAGGCTTGTTGGTTGATGACAACAAGGATAATGATGCTGCTGACTACAGGCTTATGCTGGAGGAGTGGAGGGAATATGTTGGCGTCCAGAGGGGTTCCCCATATGTTTCTACGATGGCGACGCAACTTGCTGATGCCGCAGTGCCAGTAACGGACAATTGGAAGAGGACCTTCCTAGTCGTGGCCGTTAACTGCTGCATTAAATCAACGCTCAACCCCCAACCTCTCACAGGTTTCTTGTCAACTACCATTGACGTCAACAACATCCCAAACTACAACTGGTGCAAGTACACCATTGAATCATTGCTTCATTCAGCTTGTTCTTGGCAAGAGGACACCACTAGATTCTTTGCTGGTCCTCTGCCTTTCTTACAGGTAAACAATATCCCACTAAAAAAACAAGTTGAAATTTTACATATGTACATTGCTTCATAACTAATTGTTCACTGTTATTATCCTATTGTACATTAATCTGAACATTAATCATACTTGTTCACCTAACTGTTCCTTGTACAGTGCCATGAATCTTATTATACCCTACAACGTCCCTTACATGTACATTGTGACTTACCTGATTGTTCAATGTTTTCCCCCCTAATTGTACATTGTTACAATTACTATACTGATTTTAATGAACATTTATTGTTCACTGTAATTATCCCATTGTACATTACTGTGCACATCTACTTGTTGTACATTGTTGTTTGCTTGCTTGTTCATTTGTCAACTATTTAATTGTTCACTGTGGGCAACCGCTCTTTTAATGTACATCTACTTTCATGTACATACGGATGTCAATTGTCTTATATATTCCAGTAATCATTTAATTGGTGCAGTTCAAACATTTATACTTCTACTATTTTCTAGGTCTGCTATTTCGACCGTCTACAGAAAGAACTCCACAAGCCTCCCCGTGCATTCCCGCTCCTCTCTGTATGGAAGCGGGAACTTATCCGCAGCAGGATTGATTACGAGTTCCGGTCGGGACTTGCCATGGGGACTGTTCTGCCAAGGATCCCTGCTCCCATGCACGGGCAGCAAGATGATGAACAACAACAACAAGTAATGCATCCTCTCTGCTCCCATTCAAATTGTGTTGTTTTTTATTGTACATTGTCCTAACAATATTCTACTTCCCCAGCAAAACCAACAACAACAACATGATGATCAACAACAAGTAATGCCTTCTGACTGAATAATAATTCTGCCTTATGTTGTGCACTAACCAATATATATATATTTGTACATTACTTTCCTTCTAGTGTACATTGCCTTTATTGTACATTGTCAATTTATGGATTGTATATTGTACATAACCTTATTCTGCATTGTGATTGTTATAATGTACATAACCTTGTTTTACTTACAATATTTGACTTCTTAACTTCAGCAGCAACGTGACCAACAACAACACCACCAACGACACCAACAACACAAACAAGATCAACAGCAACAGGTAATGCCTTCTGACTGAATAATAATGCTGCCTTCTGTTCTGAACTATACACTACATATATATTTATACATTACCTTCCTTCTAGTGTACATTTGGTACTAGTGTACATTGGGTACCACCTGCGTGTACATTCACCAACATACAGTCTGTTGTATTTGTACATTGACATCCCTATATTGTACATTAATTTCTACTGTTTGTACATTCTGTATTAATGGATTGTACAATGGCTTTTTTCATTACCAGCAGCAACAACACAGACAACAACAACAACCACACCATGAACAGCAACAACAACCACCCACTGACCTTGAGGTGGGCCCTTTCATTAGTACCAACTCTACATCTTACATATTTATCACAGTTTTTCAGTATTCTAACGTTTCCTTATCTTTTTTCAGACTTGGAAATCAAACTTAATGAATGTTTGTTCCAAGTTCACGGCAAATCTCATTGAGTTGACGGCATTACTCAACCAAGGCCCGCAACTCACTGGTGATCCCATGGTCAGCAGCTTTGCTCCAACCATTCTTCAGGCGATTTGCACTCGCTACGAGAATGCCGCACAACCACCAAACCATCCTCCTCCCCCCCCCCCTCTCAATGATCAAGACAATCCCTCCATTATGAGTCAAGACAGCGCTTTCTTCCTCTCATCACAGCTTTGGGAAATTGTGGACCAAGCTGTACAATCACGTCTGAAGTCACAAGAACCAGTATGTGATATTGAGGCCCCAAGTTTCAACCTGAACTTGGAGTTGGGTGTCGGGAGGCCATCAGCGCGACAAGATCAACCATCTTCATCATTTTCCCCAATCCTATCACTGGCTGATATTTTTAAAGATCACGACGACATACATGTTGATAAACTCTTCCCCACCACCAAGTCTAACACTGATCCGCCTATGGGGTAATCCCTATGTGGACTAATTTTCCTACTGTTCACTTGACTCATTGTCCCCGGATTTTACTAATTTCCTAACATGAACTACTTACTTTGTTCCATGACTATTTCCTTTGTGTGAGTGTTTTTCTAAGTAAACATATGCCAGTGATTTTTAATTTATTTATGATTGAATTTACACCAGTTCCAACGCTGAAGTAGATGAAATTACACAACAGCCTCACATCCAATCACATGAAAGGTATAAAATTGTTCATTTGAAAATTGCTTGGAATTGTACATTCTTCTATTATATTGTGTTCATTGGCTTACTGTGGTTGTTCACTGGGCTGTATGCTAACTGCATCTCCTGTTGTACATTGTGTTGGTTACTATTGATCACAAATATCTTGGTTGATCATCTTGCTTACTGATGTTCTGCATTATGATCATAAACTTATGTTGTACATTTAACTTCCCATGATGTTCACTTTGTTACCTTGGTTGTTCATTGTACTACTTACTATCACCTCACACAAGAATGGTGAATTGTGGTTGCTCACAAAGGTGCATATGATCAACTTATTTGATCAATGTACCCTTCCTACTATACATTGTGTTGGTTTTAATGATCACTGTGATCAATTCTCTTGTCCCGAAAATCTACTAATCATATAGTGTTGTACATTGACCTACCCTTCATGTTCATTAGATTATTAAGGTTGATCACTGTACAATGCTTAGTGTGTTAGTATGGGTTCTCTTGGTCATTGCTAATTTTAAACCCATAGTGTTCTGTATGATGATCCACTGCGACTGGAGGATTATCCAGCTGACTCGCTTCTGAGTAGTTCAATGAGGTATGCATTTGTTAACATTTTCCAATGCCACGTCATACGTTCTTCCTTGCCACATCATAACTTCTACTACATGTGTTTCTTGATCAAAGAAGTGACGAGTCAGGGTCAGAAGATCATTCCCCCCCACCTCGGTAACTAATATTCCCTTGTATCTCTTGTACAGTACCAAGTTCAATTTACTTGCACCCCAATTAACTCATCATCCCTCGTATCTCTTCTGTTTGAATATGCATAATCTAGAAATGAAGAAGCATCAAGGCCACGCCGCACAATCATCAAACCCGCAATATTCCGATCCCCATATTTGGTCAAGTACTCCCACCTAATAGAAGAGAAAAGAGGAAAGCGACAAATAGACAACACCTACTTGGCAGACTTTGCTTTTGATGCTGGAGATAATGAGTAAGTTATAAACTACTTGCCAACTACTTCCTTTTGACTGATTTACTTTGGCTAATATCCACAACCCACTTACAAAAATGAATTCATGTACTTTCTGTTATTCTGTAATGTACATTGTATACCTTCGGATGTACATTGCATATTTCTGACTTCAATATACACTGGCTAGTATAAAACTACTGATATATGATGTACATTGGATTTATTTTCTCTATGGTATAATTTCCTTGTACTGAATTATTGATCAACCTCAGGGACTTGCTCTACGATGACGGTAACACATTCCTCAACAGATCCCAGTTCCTTACTTTGGGGAACGACGTCGAAATTTGGAACGGCTTCCTTGATGCATGGGCACGTATCCTCAACCAAAGGAACTCGGATCGAATGGCCGGCTCAACTCAACGACTTTTCTTCTCAACCATAGCACATGTACATCACTTTCATTTATTTCTTATTTTTTTTAATATACTTGTTCTATCTATTATGTATTAACAAATATTTTTATAAACTTGTATTTTTTTTATTAGCACTTATTGTTCCCCAATGCTTCAAGTCCTCCCCGAGCACCCCTGAGCAAGAGCAAGAAGATAGAAAGATTGCAAGGCTCACTGAGAATACAAGGATGGAGCAATTTGTTGAAAGGCTCACCTATGAGTGCAGAGACCAGGGCATTACAAATGTCAACCAGTTTGACTTGGTAAGCTCTTTCATAACTGTCATTGTGTTTTACTCTACATTGCCACATAGTATTATGTACATTTTCGTATCCTACAATGTTCACTGGTATTGTCTATATGTACATTGCTCTTCACACATCTGTGAATATATCACCTCAATTACTTGTTGTACATTGACATTCGCATCATTGATCACTATGGTTCAGCACCTGTTTTACATGTTATCTTCCCTGTTCCAATAATGTAAACTGCTTGCTGTACATTGTCATTACTCACTTGTACATTTCTATTTCCCCATATGTACATTACTCTGTCATTACTCTCATGTCTGTTAATTATTTACTTATCTATTTTTCTCCCATACATGTCCACTTCCCTGCTCATTCACATGTTATGCTGTACATTGTGACTTACTTAATTGGACATTGTATTTATCCACATGTACATTACTCTCACCAGTATTCTCTACTCCGATATTGGTAACTGAACATTGTACATTATCCTTATATTGATTGTTCTTTGGATGCTGTTTATTGTACATTCTTATGTCGCAGGTTTTCTTCCCTGTGTGCGCATCAGACCACTTCTATGTCTTTTGCTTAAACTTCAACAAGATGACTTTGGATATACTTGACAACAAAATTTTACCAGAAAATGTCTCCATTCACGACAAGTATAAAGACTACCCAGCTAAAATTGTAAGTTCCCACCACTTAACTCA
The DNA here is from genome assembly GCF_026745355.1 of Beta vulgaris subsp. vulgaris. NCBI lineage: Eukaryota > Viridiplantae > Streptophyta > Magnoliopsida > Caryophyllales > Amaranthaceae > Beta > Beta vulgaris. The sequence goes on from NC_079202.1 coordinate 48,563,527, forward strand.
AGCACTGACTCATGTTTCTGCAGCATTCTCACCTACTGCTTGTGTGCAGGCAATTGCTTATGGTAGGTTCCTGGTATCCCTGGGCTACAACATGATAAGCAGCCCTCTAAGGCCTCGCATAGTGGAAATGCCATGGAGAACAAACGTCAACACTTATGACTGTGGCATTTATGCGATGCGCCATATGGAAAAATACAACGGCGAATGGGAAGACAACTTTGAAACTGGCCTCACAGCTGATAATGTAAGAAATTATTTGTCTACATATGTCTTCATTGTTCACACAAAATATACTTCTTAATATGTTCATATCCACTGCATGTCTTTTACATCGAAATTGTATTTACTTAGATGATCATTGCATATCTGGTTCATGTACAGTAAAAGTTAATATTATGTTCACTGCTTGTTAACTTTCACACATGTACATTGTAATAAGGTTTCTGTTCATTGTATGTCATATACATGTACATTGTTCTTACTTTGATGTTGCTTGTATGCCTAGTGCCATGTACATTGCTTTTACAATGATGATCATTACATGTCTGGTTCATGTACATTAAAGGTTTATGTTCATTGTATGTCTTATACATGTACATTGTAATACAGTTTATGTTCATTGTAATACAGTTTATGTTCATTGTATGTCATTTACATGTACATTGTATGTCATTCACATGTACATTGTTGTTTGTATGCCTTGTGACATGTACATTGTAATACAGTTTGGTAGAACTGGATTATATTACTCATATTTCAAGCCCTCACACAATTAATTTGTCCCCAGTTTGACATGATCAAGCAACTGAGAATTCAGTACTGCATTGACATTCTCATGACCATAGTCAACACCCGTGCTTCGTGGGTTGCTGATCGTGCCAAGGCGCATGCTAAAGGGAAGTCCAAGGACACATAGCTTCACCTCCGCGCTTTTATCAGACATTTGTAATGCTCGCTTTTTCTTGAACTAAACAAAACTTATGATCCCCCCCAGACATTTCTAGTAATACTTTTGTATTAGCAATACAATACCGTTGCTTGATACTACTTCTCTATAATACTTTTGTATAGCAACACCTACTGACTTTTGCGCAGGTAAACATTCCAATGTTTGTATCTGCTAACTTCAATATATTTGCCACAAATACTATCACATGTGTGATTTGCACATTACTATTCCTTACATGTTCACTCAATTTCCTTACACATTCAATCGTAATTATACGCATATTCAAGCATTTCTTCAAATAACAACCTCTTTACTCATATTTTTATCATGTACATTATCAATTCTTTCATGTTCACTACCTAAAATTAATATATATAAGATTTATAAGCATTGTATTATCAAAATATTCTTTCAAGAGGAATTATATAAAGAGGAATTACATACCTCTTTACTAGAAGAATTACAAGCACGTTTTTGGGTGTTTTGGACAAAGTACAATGTGAATGAGCTACATGAATTCAAAAAATAAATAGTGTATCAACAACTCATTCACTGTGGACTACGTTTCATTCCCCCCAAAAGAGCTCATCAAAATATTCATGTTAACTGACAATAAATATCGATTCTCAATTACCAAAAAGCTTCTCAGAATATTCATGGTAGGCTTCCAAAGCGGCTTTATGATGCGGCTGCTCAACATTACTACCTTCCCCAGGGATGTGGTTAATATGGAAATAATCGTCAGGTCCATACACATCAAGAAGAGACTTGTTGTGTGTTGAGTGAGCTACATTACACTCTTCAGGTATATCAATGTATTCCTGTATTAGCCAATGTTAGCTGACTAAAACTAATTATAAATTAATTAACATTTAATGACAATGAACATTCAAAATATACTTATTGGACAATGTCACCAAGACACATTGAACATCCCCATATATACCATATATATCTTGTTAGCATGTCCACTCAAATATGCCATGCTCGTATCAAACTATACATACAATCATACAATGAACATGTACCAATAACAGATGAACAGACATAATACCAGTGTACATCAATACAAAAAAATAACTATGCACGCCAAAAATATACATCATATTATCCTACTATCCAAATAACTATATAATGAACATGCGACTATAACCGATGAACATTTGTGCAACTGCAATGTACTAATAGTACCTGGACAGATTTTTGCGCTTTTGCCTTGTTCCTCAATGCAGCTTTCTCAGCAGTTTTCTTCCACCCTCTTAACCTATTAACCTGTTTTTCCACAGTGCTCTTCAACCTTACATTCCTAGCTCCTTTCTTCCTCTTTTTAGGTGGGTCTTTCACAACAGGATATAACAAATTTGTCACTTCATCAATTGTGATAGATTCATCAACCTTCCCAATAAGCAACACAACCTTTGACTTCAAATCACTTAAAGCATTTTCCACAACCTTCCTAGCAGCTATGTCATGTTGGGTTGAATTGATTATTGCTAAAGAATCCCTAGTAGTTTGAACACGCCACACCGACGCTTGAACAATGTTTACATCCTTGCCCACGTCATCGTCAACTCTTGTACACATAGCATGTTTTGCCCATCTACCCAAAATGTATCTTTCGGGGATATTTTCAACATTATGAATGTGGAAAATCCTCAATGAATGCGAACATAATAGACCCATCTCAGTGAAATACTTACATGTACAATCAATTGTCATATTTTCTTGGTCAAATCTAACAAGATGCATTAAGTATTCTTTCTCAGTGCGACCTACATGGTATTCAAAAATAGGGGGATCATACTTGACTAGTTTCTGGCAAAATGACGCACCTCTAATGAAATTTTCCTCGAATGTCAGATAAACAGCCACAGTGTATATCTTCTTTGCCTCATTGAGTAACTTAACATCTACAAATGCTAGATGTTTGTTGCCATTAAGTGCATTGTAATCTTCACCATTCTCCCTATCCCTCCACTCCTCAACAACATCTATAAACACCTTGTAGAAATCGCAAAGGCCTTGCATTCTATGGAGCCTTTGATTCAAAGAATGGTTTGTGGTCTCACTTCTTTGAGATGACAGCACCCCCCCTGAGAAGTAATCCTTGGAGTAGACAGGACACCACATCTTCCTTAACTTATACAACCTCATCAACCAAGGACATGCATCACACTTGTACTTGGTAGTCATACTGCATACATAATACAGAGAACAACTGTTTTATAACCAGTGAGCATACGCTTTGTCTCAAAGAACATTGCATTTCATTCAGTGAACATAGATTTCTAATCATACACATATATTATGTACATTACATCATGACATTTACTGAGCTACAATATCATAATTACTATCAACTACTTACTGTACATTGTCATTTAACAACTTGTACATTAAGGTTGCCACTATGAACATTACTTTGTTAATTTAATCAACAAAAATATCATTGATCAACAAACCACCAAATGAACACGAACTATTATGCAGTGAACATTGACTGACAACAATGAACAATATAACACCAATTCAACAAATAAAACTACTTTACCTTGTCCAATAGTGCTTGAACTCACTCTTGGTCTCACAATGTTTTAAAACATAATTGAATAGATCCACAAATCCAGCCTTCCCCCTCAAGCCTTTTATATTGTTGATGGAATTTTTCCCTATGTGCCATATACAAAGACGATGTATAACATTGGGAAAGACAATGCTTATAGCCTTCGCCATGGCGGCATCTTGGTCAGTCATTATGGTTATAGGCGACCTATCTCCCATACTTTTCAAAAAGACTCAAACAACCACACAAACGAATCGGTGTCTTCATTTAGTAGGAAACCAACTCCAAACATCACATTCCTTTGGTGATGGTTCATCCCAACAAACGGACCGCAAATCATCCCATACTTATTCGTTCGGTACGTCGTATCATGAACAACCAAATCTCCAAACACTTCATAATCCCTTTTCATTCTTCCATCTCTCCAAAAAAAACTTATTAAGTGGCCAATAGCATCTAGTCGAACGTCATAGTAAAAATCACATTCCACTGCTTGCCTTTGTGAAAAGTTCTTAATTAACTGGTTACTGTCACAACCATCAAGTTCTTTCTTTCTTTGAGCAGCAACTGCATCATAAGCATCCCTGTGCCCAAACCCAAGATTGGCAGATCCCCCAGCTTCCTTCCTCAATACACGCACAGCTTCAGCAACCCCAACACCACAACTTCTCAAATTATTAATCATGTGCAATTGTTCAACAGTAACTTTCCTATGAGATCTAATTAAATGTCTTTGTATTACTGGCACCATGGGGTGATTGTGAATCATATGGTGCTTAGTAACAATGAAAAGTCCAGACTCTTTGGATACATCAAATTGAATGTACGCTTTACATCACACCGTTGATCAAGCTTAGTATATGCCTGTGCCAAAAAAGAACATCAAGTATACTCCATTGAACATTTAGTTTCCAGTTATGATCATTACCATTCCACAACACTATTATATATATTTAGACCAATATACATCTTACCCCAATATTTTTACAATCATTTGAAATCACTACCTAATGTTTACTAATATCATGACCTACATATAATGATCATCACTATATATACCAAATCCCTCAAGTAAACTCCAGTGAACATTAGCTTTGAATTAATGATCATCACAACCCCCCAACACTAATATATCAAATTAATGTACACATTATCATGACTTATATTAAAAACAAACATAACACATACCTTAGGCACACCAGTTTTTATGTCTTTCAATCCTGCACGACTACAAACCAAAAAACGTTGCCTGATGGTCTTCGTATCATATCTCCAACACACTTTTCCCCTACGGATACCAAATCCGCATTTAAATGCATGGTCATTGTATAACTTGTAAGCTTCTTCATCATTAACCACCTCTTTCTGTATCAATTCAGATGTCTCGCACTCAACGTATTCTATAGACAAATAAAGTAACAATTATAACATAACAACATGTACAATTTGCATTATTACACACCAACAACATAATACTACCCCACATATAAACGTATGTACATTGGCTGTCATTGATATGATCACTGGAATACCCTAAATGTATATTTCTAGTTATCTTCTAATCGTCAAAGTGAGTAACATTAAACACATCACAAATTTACATATGCAAAACAGGAATACATACATAATTTCAACTTCCCGGAATTTATGACAGACATACATGAAAATAAGGGAGACTTCAATGAAGAACACAATAAATGAAAAATTCATGAGAGACATTCAATTGTTTTTACAACAATAAATGAAAAATAAATGAGAGACATTTAATTGTTTCTACCACAATAAATGAGAGACAAAGTGAATGACTGACTTATGTAATTACCAAAGTAAAAAATTGTCTGCGCAAAATGACATTTCATGGGATATCTGACGTATCTAACTAAAAGCATAAAATAATATTGTACATTAAAAGTCAACACTTTGAACATTGATAATGCCCAATTGTACACTCCTATACTCTTGCACATCATCCAACACGCATTTGTACATTAGAAAAAAAATTCGTAGCTAAATACCATTCTCCTTAGCTACTTCATCTTCTTCCCTTTCTCCTTCATTCCTTAAATCTTCCATTGCATTATGAAGACCAATATTGTCTACTCAAACTCCCTCATTTTCAGTTATATCCTCCATTTTCCAACTTACGTACCATGAAACTTGTAAAGATTTATAAAATGCAAAACCGAAAATCCAACAATCTAAAACTTTTGGTAAAAAAACATAAAAGAAAATTATGAAACTAATGGAGAAAATCAGTGAAGAAGAAAAAAATTGAGAGAGATTTAAATTGCTTCTTCTAAAATTTATGAGAGAGAAAGAGAGAGAATGATTGATTGATTACAAAGTACAGCATGACTTTGCATGACATAACCCAAGCTGGCCCATTTCACAAAAGGCGCCAAAAAGCCAAATTTTGGCCCCTCCTCAAACACACAAAACGCCACCGTTTAGACCGAGGTGCAGGATGCTCATCCTGCACCTCGGTGCATGATCTAATTTGCGCATAATGTGGGACTATCTTGTGGGCTTTTACTTTAAGATACCAACAACACATGGACAACTTTAAAGCTTATCCCAGTAATTTTCGCAACTTCGATCTAAATGAAACTACATGGTGTGTTCTTCTCAAAAATCTAGACAACCTTCATAACCTTTGGGTTTTGCTAAAGCTGCGCTAGTTTTTCTAGGTATAGCCCTGTAATTACTGTTTTAATCCATCCCCCTTTTTCCTCTCTTTAATCCATTCTGTTTTACATTAGAACCTCATTTGTACTTGTAAGTAATTCAAACTACTTTTCATCAATGGGTGCCGCTCCAGTCTATTTAATGACTAATAAGTTCATATATTAGCATAATTTATTTGTATACGTGCATTTTCAGGTAGTATTAGAGCATTTACATTGCATTTGTGCATATTTAGATCTCTTTTCATAAATTTTGTTGCTTTCACGGGTTTTTCTGTGTTTTGATATAATTTCAGGTACTATATACTCCTATGAAGAAAATTAGGATTAATTCTCTTGGATTACCTTTGAAACGATATATCATATATGCTGACAACGGATTAGAATTGAAGAGGATACAACCCTCTATTCATGGTTGTGCGAAATATGACACCTATTCACTATTTTTCTCATAATTTTTTTATAAATATGATAATGAGGTTTCCAACAACATATTACATCTGCCAAACAAAGCTCCTGATCAAAAGTTATAGTGGTTCGAAGATGAGCTTAAAAATCTGATGGTTACGGGACAACACGTCCGTGTTGCTCTGTTTTCTCCAAAGCAACAACTTCTAATCGTATAATAGCTTATACTTTTTTTTAAAGAGAAATTTTATTAATTGAAAGAAAATAACATCTACGGTAAGTATTAAAGAAAAAACAAGATATAATTAGACAAGATCAAATCAAATTTATTTTCGAAGAAAATATAATGAACCAGATTCAGCAATACAACACAATCCCCTTGTATTTGCTGAATCAAGCAGGTATTGATGGAGAAGTCTATCATTCTGATATAGTCTTGGGAAAAAAAATTCTTGATTTATCCTTGTTGACCGCATCCAAAGTTTCAATACCTTTATGTTGATAGTCTTCAATTTCAACTAATAGAAACAATTTTCCATACCAATTTTTAAACTTTCACGTGGGAAGAGAATAAAATCAAACTCCAAAATCCCATAAAAGGAGAGAAAGAACCCAGAAATTGGATATAAACTCTCAAAACAATAGAGAATGGGGGAATTATTATTGACAAAAGCAATAAAAATTAGAAGAAAAAGAAGAATTGTGGGTTTGCTACCATCGAAATGATGATGGCATTCCCAAACTAGAAGAAAAGGATTACACTTTTTTAGGAGGAAGAGGAGAGAAGGGAGATATGGTATAATAGTTTATATGCTTACATGTCAACATGTCCGTATCTTTATTGACACGTCTGTGTTGATCTGCTACATAGCACGACTTATTTTGCCGATTTTGTTATTTTGGAAAGCTATAAATACTCTTGGGTTTTACTATGTTATACCCTTGTGTTTATTCAGTTTTTATGTCGTACCCAAACTTTTTATAAGTTCCACCTGATACCACTCAACCTTACCTTTTTAAATGCACGATGCCCAAACTGCTGATTATATGTCATTAATTCATTTATTTTTTTTAATTTAATGGAAATAATTTGATTTATACATAGTTTACGGTTTACCCCTTAAAGGGATTGTTTAATCAGATTTGTTCCACCAAATTATAAAAAATAGACGAAATTAATGATGTATGATCAACGGTAAGGGTATTGTGCATTAAAAAAAGGTAAACTTGAGGGTACCGTGTAAAATTTATAAAAGATTGGGGTACAACGTAGAAAGTGAAAAAACACAAAGGATGTAACGTAGGAAAATCCAATACTCTTTTACTTGTTTTATGAGGGGACTTAGTTAATGTTTATACACTTTTTTGAGGTTATGGAGATAAGTTAGAGAGAGAAACTTGTAGATCTTAATTGTTCTCCAAAACTCTCTTTTCTTTTATTAATTTAATTATTTATTTTCTCCTTCTTTTCTCTTTGTTTTCTGTTATGAATTTTAATTATTCTTCTCTAGCTTGTTTATTATCTCAATCATGCTTGGGTAGTTCTTTAAACTATGGTTAAGTTGAACCCTACAATGAATTAATTCATGATAATACCTTTAAATTTCCCAATTAATTATTTAATAATTATTCTTGCTTATTTGATTGAGCATATTTCAATACTAGATTAGGGATAATTTAATATTGTTCACTAGTACAAAAAAGCTCAAATGTTCCAGTTAAAAATCCCACAAATGCTATGTATTTTACCCGTAGCAGACGCCATACGAGAATTTAACAAATACTCTGGCTAAGGGAAAACCGAAGCATTTGTGATACAAATGCTTCGGTGTTCCTTTAACAACCGAAGCATTTGTCAATTTTTTTTAAAAAAAAAATACAGCTTACCGATGTTGTATAGCAACAACAATGAGCAACATCAAGCGAAAAACAATTAATGAAAAGCATTATTTTTTATCTTAAAGAGCAACAACATCACTAGTAAAAATTACCAAAAGTATATACGCTACAAACATCAAGTTCTACAGCACGTGCAAGTCTAACTCTAAGATAAATAGGGTCTCATGATGCATATACTCAATATTCATGCATCCGCATAGCAAGGACATATTTTAAGCACGTTTCATCAGTTACAAGAAAAAAAAAACATAGCCTACCAACATGATATATAAAAAGTTAAAAAAAAACAATGTTTGAGAAAGGACAAATCACAAACATACTTCAATAATCCAGAGAAGATTTTCAATTAATCAAAACACGATTGAAATTTCATGGCAAATAACAATATAAATTTTCGCCTTAAAAAGTATTAAATAATCCAAAAAATTCTTTTTAATATGATACCCTATAAAATTCAAGAGTAAAAAGTGAAATCACATAGCAGATCAATTAGAAACTAATTGTTTTTTTTTTTCAAAACAGGAAAAAACCATATCAATTTGAGGGTAAATTTGAGATTGTTGTTCACCTGCAAGTTGGAGGTTACCGGAGACGAAGCTAAACATGGCATCGGAGCAGTAAGAATTACAAAAGAGGCTAGGGAATTAGGGTTACCTTTATATCTGAGAACAAGGAGAGAGAAAGCAAAACTTAGGGTTACCTCTAGATCTAACGAAATTGAAGAAATCTTCTCTCTCCTCCTGCTGCTGCTGCACCACCATCGTCGTCGCTGCTAAAGAACCAATTTTCTGTTAGGGACAAAGGAGTTAGTCAGAGAGGGGGAAAACCATGTTTTAATCAAAACTCTAACGGTCCGTTGGGTAGTCGTTAATAAATTGCGGTAATGGGAATGAATTTTAAGTGCAATTTTATTGGGGAAGCACCCTTAAAATCTCCATGGGAAGGCATTTTTTCTCCATGGACAAGCAATCTCACCCCTAAACTTGTGTTTTTGTCTCCAAGGGGAAGCAATTTTCATTACCACTCATTACCACCTACAAGGTGGTATTGGATGGTAATGAAAATTCAAGAAGGAAAGTGGACACTTTAGGATAAATTAGCATTACCATGGGAATGGACAATGATATTTTTCACAAATTTACACACAAATTCATTCTCATTACCACCATTTATGACCAACTACCAAACGGGCCGTAAGTGCTTAGCTTTCGTTGATGGGGGAGATGGTCGGTGTTTTCGTGGTGGGAGGAGAGAGGAGAGGTCGCCATTTGCGAGAGGAGAGATGAGAGAGAAAATGGGGGGGGTGGGGAGCAGGGACTAGGGAAAGACAATAAAAGAGGAAGGAAGCGAAGGAATATATATAAAAAAAAGACTGAAATCACAAATGCTTCGGTCAACCGGAGCATATGTCAAAAAAATTAGCAAAATTTGGCGAAAACTCATCAACTATTGCGTTTGAGGAAAAAAACGAACATTTGAAAAGTTGCAAAAGCACGTTTTTCCACTAGTAGTTATTATTCTATCGTCTTGATCACAATGGTGTTGGATTTTGACGAAATTGAGTATTTCAATTAAGGACATTTTTCACGAGAGTAGGTAAAATGGACTGTTAGGAAATTATTAGGATTTTATGTTTAATGTCTTTAATTTGCATGATTTCACGGAATTAGGCTTGATAGCATATTAGGAAAGTCATAGATACTCGGGGGAGGTTTATGGTATTTTATAGGGTGTAAGTTTCCATGTGAACATTTAATTGATTAGTTTGGATAGGAATTATCTTGTATTACTTCATGCTAGTAGAGATACTTAATTTAGAGTCTTTTATTTATATCTTGATCAATTAATATAATTTATTCGACCATTACAAATATTAATCTCATTTAGTCTTAACATAATTTAAGAGCTAACTATAGAGCAATTTTTTTTTGTAGAATCAACGATCCTGACTTAACTTACTACATGATTTGGAGGATTACTTAGACTTTTTATTTTTGTTATACATAACGGGTTATGTAATGTCGTCTTAGGTAGAACCATATATAAGTTGTCTTATTGATAAACTTAAGTCAAAATTGTTGTACGTCTATCTTAGGCCGAATTCCCCTCTTATTAAGTACCAATTAGCTCCATTCCTAACATGTTTATCTGATTGCTTATTTAGACATCTGATACTATATGTTCTTTTTCTTTTATGTAATATTACATGTCATATTTATGTTCTGGAGATATTATCTTGATCAATTGATCATGCATATATATATGTCATATGTGACATTTATTTCTATGTTGACAACGTGGTATCATTCAGAGGGGAGATTGAGAACTATCTTTTTTCCCCTTTTGAGAATCTGTGGTAAGATGAAAATCTTCTGGATTGCGCGCCTTTGTATAGGACCACTCACTCAACGGTCCATCACCCCAAACCCCCCTTCCTTCCAACAATACTAGCTTTTAATGCACGCTATGCGTGCGACTACATTTCTCCCAAATCAAACCACTACTCCCCAAATTACCATGCATACTCATAATCTGAATTTCACGCAATATTTTTTTCTTCTCTATATTCAATTGAACATCATCTTCATCCATTTCCCCCAATTCAAACCACAAGCTCGATTTTTTCTCTCTCTATCCATTTGAGATCGTCGATTAGTAGCTGAGGATTATCCCAAGCAAGTTGCAGAGTTGGCTTTGCCGGTCATCGAATTGGCTTTCGCTCAGCCTATCATGGATCGCCAAGCTTGCTTGCGGTCATGGCCCAAGCTCTGCGGTTTATGTTGAAATTCGATTATGGGCACAATTTTTTGATTTTAATATATGGATTTAAGTATTTTTTTGATTTCCTCCAAAGTCGAGTTCTCATATTATGTCTTTTTTTTTTTAATATTTGGGCACGAATATTAAAGTTATATTAACGAAATTTTTTTTTGATTTTAGATGGGTTTAAGTATTTTTTTTCTCAAATTCTTTTTAATATATGGGCACAAAAACAATTCGAGTTCTCATATTTTGTCTCAATTTTTTTATATCCAGGGCACGAATATTGAAGTCATTTTTGAAGAAATTGCATTTTTTTCGACCACTTATGATGTAATTTTAATTTGAATTTCAACTATCTTCAAATTAAATTTTAAATAAGCTGTAATATAAGTTTAAAATTTTTTTTGAAAAAATATATTACAACACATATTTGTAAGAGTTACTATAATTTGAGTTTAATTTTACTGGAACATAGTACATATGAACATAGAACATCACACATAATTTTATTTTCAATAACGAACAACTGCGTACCTGATTAACGGTAAAGAATCGGCAAATTTCAGAGTTTCGTATTGCTCCAATCTATGAATAGAACTATTTTTTTTTATTTGGAGTTTGTGTTTGTAATTGAGTTTGTGCTATGGAAAAATTGATTTGAAAGGGTGTTATGCCGTGTAATTTTTTTTTTTGTTATTGTATGTACTATTAATGTTTGGTCAGTTCTTGATTATGTATCTTTTTGATTGGATCTTTTTTATTGGTGAGTTTATATGATTGAATATTATATGAGTTGATTGGGTTTAAATTTGATTTGATTGATATTTTTATTTTGGCAAGTTTATGCATGGAATTGGGGTTGATTAGGTGGCCAGAGGGGCATTTGAGTAAATTCCAAGGGGACACCATTGCTCCCCCCTTGGCTTATATAATAGAGATTTAAATTTTTACTTTCATCAAGATTTGAACAATGATCTTCTATGTTTTTTTTTTTTGAAAGGAAACAGAGCTGGAAAATTATATTAAGTCTAATTCCGCCAAAGTTTGAAGGCTTTGGGGGAACAAATTCGTACAAATAGTCTCAGAGTTAACAAGAGCATCCCATCTAACTATAGAATGAGCAACTGTGTTCCCATCTCTCTTAACATGCACACATTCAAACAACGAAAAAGAAGAACTAATTTCAGCAATATCATCAAACATAAGAAAGATAGGGGCAGCTCCCTTCTTGCGATCAAGGATCACTCGCACAATATTGAGGGCATCACATTCCAGCATCACTCGTGAAAACCCCAACCTTCGGGCCACTTCCACCCCAAATCTCGCGGCAGCAGCTTCCGCCATCTCAAGACCCCATTTGGCAGCCAACCTGCGAACCCCAGCAGCTTTGATAGCTCCACAATCGTCTCGAATTATCAATCCCAAGCTCACCCCATTTCCTTGGGTTATGTGTGCATCTACATTGACCTTAACATAAGATATTGGTGGCGGTTGCCATGAGGATGGCCCATTAAACATGGCAGGGCTAGCATGCTGTCCAACCTTCGCATTATACTTCACATAATCTAACTTATGCTTCACGAAGCCCGCAGCGATAGAGACAGCATCCATCCCCGCCACCTCTTCAAACACTGCTCGGTTTCTACAGAACCACGCAGCCCAGGCGAGAGATCCAAACACCGCTAAATCCGTTCTTTCCACTTGGCCAGCAAACCACATGAATCGCTCAGCAAACGACGCGGATGGGGCATCCAGGAGTTTGCTCGTAAAACTACTTTGCCTCCAGATATTCGATGCATACTTACATTCAAACAGTGAATGAATTATTGTCTCGTCGTCGCATCCACACACAGAGCATGTACTATTATTGCGAATGTGCCGTTTTTGTAGAACGTCCATCACCCCTAGACTACCTTTGCACGCTTTCCAGATGAAGTGTCGCAATTTAGGTGGTCCTTCCACCCCCACACCGTCCGCTATAAATCCCGCTCTCTTTGCCCATGGTAGAGGTCCCACGTTCGTGCATACCCCAACCTTCCCAACCAATACTCGAAATGTACTGTATATGTGCCATACAAAGTCGGCCACCAATATGATGAGTCACTTCGCCAAGATAAAGGAAGAGGGATGTCAAGCACCCTTTGTCGATCCTGCGCCTCAAAACTCTCAGTCACCACATCAACATTCCAGCACCCCCTCTCAACACCCAACAACTCACTAACGCGAAGGTCAGGATTACTATTTGGGGGAGGAGACAGTACCAGATAGGCCCCTTCTCCCGGAAGCCAATCATCGTCCCAAACCCTAATAGATGTACCATTTCCCACACGTCATTTGAGACCCTCCAATGATTTAGCCCCCCATATACTCCTCCAACTGAAGCTCGGATCGAAACCCCTCAAAGCCTCCAGAAACTCCGAGTTTTTGTAGTAGCGAGCCTTTAAAACTCCATGTAACAGCGAAGAATGGTCCATGCTTAACCGCCACCCTTGCTTAGCTAACAACGCTCGGTTAAAACATTTCAAATCCCGAAAGCCCATACCTCCCATTGCTTTTGGCAAACATAGAGACTCCCACTTATGCCAGTGAATTTTCCTGGATGTAACTGTAGATCCCACCGAAATTTTGCTAACACAGCGTGAATTTCGTCAATGAGCCCATTTGGAATTTTGAAAATACTCATCATATAAGTAGGAATTGCCTGCGCAACAGCCTTGATAAGAATTTCTTTTCCCGGTCGAGATAGCAGTTTCTCCATCCATCCTTGCATTTTCTTCCATATGCGCTCTTTCAGACATGTGAACACCATTTTCTTAGATCTCCCGATTATAGTAGGCAATCCGAGATACTTCTCATGTTTCACCACTTCCGGAACCCCTAACGTCTCTGCAATTTCTTTCCTTCTTGCTGCACCCACACATTTGCTGAAAGCTACCTCTGTCTTACTTAGATTAACTTTCTGACAAGATGCTCTTTCATACGTTCTGATTATATCAGCCACTTTAGAACATTCCTGCAGATTAGCTCTAGCAAATAAAATACTATCGTCAGCGAAGAAAAGGTAGGACACTCTTGGAGCACCCCTGCACACCTGCACCCCATGTATAAAATTCTCGCTTGATGCTTTTGAAAGTAATTGAGAGAAGGCATCTGCACAAAGAAGGAAAAGGTATGGAGATATCGGGTCCCCTTGACGAAGGCCCCGTGATGGATATAGAGAGCCCGAAATGCCACCATTATACTTGAAAGAGAACCTCACACTCGACATACAATGCATAATGCGTCGAACCCAATCAAAGCTAAATCCCATCTTTTGCATAACTCTTTCTAAAAAACTCCATTCCACCCTATCATATGCCTTACTCATATCCAGCTTTAATGCCACAGTACCATCTTTTTTTTTCCCCCTTCTTTTCATGGCATGGAATATCTCAAAAGCTATCAGTGCATTATCGGTAATGAGACGCTTAGGCACAAAAGCACTCTGTTGACCGGAGATTAGAGATCCCAACATAGGCTTCAATTTATTAGCAAGCGTTTTGGAGACTATTTTGTACAGAACATTGCACAAGCTTATGGGCCGAAACTCCGTCATTCTTTTGGGGTCGTTATTTTTCGAAATCAAAACAATGCACGTACTGTTTACCTCCGACAAGTCAATCTCACCACGCCACCACGCCTTCAAGAACTGGATGACATCACCCCCGACCGTACCCCAAAACTTCTGAAAAAATAGTGCATGCATTCCGTCCGGCCCAGGTGCTTTATTTGGGTGCATCTGAAATAAGGCCTCACGAATTTCCTCACCCGTTGGCTCCAAATCCAATGCGGCATTTATTTTCTCATATACTAGCTCCTCAATCCCCTCCAGCGCTTCCTCCATATGACATGGATTCTCTGTAGCAAACAAATTGGAAAAATAATTTGCAATGATCGCATCCATCTCTTCTTTCTCCACTCGCCACCCTTCATGCTCATCATATAACCCCTTTATGAAATTTCTTTTTTTACGCCGAGTCGCTTTATGGTGAAAATAGCTGGAGTTTTTATCACCATCTTTAAGCTCGTTCGCCCTTGCTCTCGCATGCCAGTAGCTCTCCTCTAGTTTTCGCAAGGCACATAACTCTTTACTCAACTCGTGGCATCGTTGTAATGAGTATGCATCCAGCTGCCCCCCTTGCGTTTCTTTCAACTTTCGTTCAGCATTTTTAATTCTTTTGCGAACATCTCCAAATGTTTTCGAGGCCCATGACGAAAGTGATTTCGCCATCTGCTCAATTCGTGAGGGAATAGAATCACCTGCAACTGAGACCCACGCATCCGAAACCACCTTCGTACATTCATCACTAGATAACCAAAGAGCTTCGAAATGGAATAGTCTGCCCTTTGTCTCTTTTTTGGCCTGTCACCAAATTTCAATAATATCGCCCCGTGATCCGAATGACAAATAGGAAAGTGAATCACCTCAGCATAAGGGAACATGTTACACCAATTACTATATGCCAGACACCTATCCAACCTCTCGCGAATTAGAGTTTCAAGAGAGTTTCCCCGTTGCCACGTAAAAATGTTCCCTCTATACCCTAGATCTCGACATACACAATCTTCTATAGCTTCCCGAAACGCATTAATCTGTCGCTCACCACGCATAGCTCCTCCATCCTTTTCGTTCATCCCCAAAATCTCATTGAAATCTCCGAACATAAGCATAGGTAGCACACAACCCTGTCTAATATTTCGCATCAGCTCCCACGTCAATCTCTTATTAGCTGCTTCGGGCCAGCCATACACTCCCACTGCTTTCCAGACCGGGATATTATCAGCATCACAAACATCCACTTCCACATGATGATGCGAAAAGGAGCACACATTTACCCCACAGTCACGCCACCACAGCCCCATTCCCCCTGATCTTCCATTACTACTAAAACATACACCGTTCATAAAACCACATCTATTCCTAATCAACTCAAGTCTCTGCGCATCAATCTTCGTTTCCATAACAAAAACTAACTCCGGCCTATCCCTCCAGCACCAGTCCTGGAGGGCTTTAACTGACAATGGGTTGCCAAGCCCATTGCAGTTCCAACTCAATATTTTCATTGCTGTTCGCGGGGTTGGATTAAGCCAACCTCCGCTACTTGAAAATCAATATGACTTCCCAACTCGACTTCGGAACCAACAGCCAAACAAACATTATTATTTTCTATAACCCTTTCATTAACACAAGAAAGTTTGCATTTTTTATTTACATAGTCACCTCCATCTTTTTCATCATCAATTAACATGTCATCTCCCATCTTGCGTTTATCACTTTTAATAACCCCCAGACATGTTTTTATAGCAGAGATAACCCCCTTCTTCCCCCTGTTATTCTTTTTTTTGTGATTTTTGGTTTTTGACCTTTTGTGGAAGGTCACCCACGTCCCACCGCAAAAACAAGAGGAACAGTAGGCTCATTAGGAACATGGGAACTTACTTGAGATTCGGTCTCATTAATGATTGGGGATGCCCCATCAGCAGCTTGTGTCGGCTCTACCGCAACCAAATCCTTCGCACCCCTCGCAACAATAGGCTCCACACGTAAAGCCTCACCAGAATTTGTCCCTTCGTCCTCAGGGACTTTATCAAAATCTAATGATCGTGAACACTTCAAGAATCTCTTCGCTTCCTCCTCCATCTGTAGTCTACGTCGGCGCGGTGATGCACGGAGCCAGACTCCCCATTGTTTCTCAACATCACTCTCCTCCGTATCGGCCTTACAGCAATCCTGTTCAATATGTCCAATCCGACCTCACATATAACAGAACGTCGGAAGCCTCTCGTACTTCACTTCGACAACCACAATAGAGCCCTTGGAGTTACAGAGCTTGACTATTCTGCGCAACGGCTTCGAGACATTAAGCAGCACCTTTATGCGAGCCGATTTATCCCAACATACACCAATGTTCTCCACCTCCAGCACATGTCCTACAATACCACCAATACTCCGGATATGTTTCTCGGTCCTACTATCCAGTGGAAGGTTATATAATCGTACCCAGAACGGAGATTGCATTAGGATAATGGCTGAAGGCTGCGTACATCCATCAATCTCATTCATCAACACTAAATGATTATCAAAAGTCCAAGGACGACCTTCTAATACCCTAGTACGATCCCGCAAATTCGCAAATTGTATGACAAACAACCCATGCTCAATAGGCCGAAAAAGTGCAGCCTTTGATATACTCCATATTTGATTCATTGTCCTTTTGAAAGCTTCGAAATTGAATGGTCTTTCTGTCATGATTCGTCCCACAACAAAAAGGGCTAGGTCAAGATTTATTGTTACAACATTCGAACCCTCAACGTCAACAATCTCCTCCTCCTCTGCCGTTATTTTGAGATTAGCACATCTCAACGCCAGTTCGTCGGCCATAATCACCGACAAGATCCCTAGAAAGGGAAACAGACTCCAGTAACGAGATTTCGGCACTCGACCACCAAGACTCGTTCTCAAACCCTAGGCTTTGCTAGAGAGAGACTTTAAAAATCAATTAATATCTAATTTACTTAGTAAAGCTCTGATCTTCTATGTAGGAAATAGGAAATTATACCATTGGATTCAAGGATCCTGGCGGGGGATTTTGAAGAATTAGGTGCTGGATTGAGATTAAGCCACGCCAAAATAATATGAGGCAGCTATGAAGGAAAAAATAAAATAAGGCAAGGGGGATAGTGCTTGGTACTTACTCTTCCTAATAGATGACTTAGACGGGTAACCTCATTTACGATCTAATTAGGCACCATACTACCATAATTTCACACCAACCACAACTTTTTCATAAATAATAATAGCCGTAAGCAATCAAGAAACTGACAAAGACGTATAACCTAAATTCTATTTTCTTACAAACATGAAGCAATTACAATGCTATTGTATTTAATCAGATAAAGACAAAGAAACAAATTAGCATCTATAATTGTTAGTCTTTAGTTGGAGAATGCTAGAAGGCGGGAGTTTACATTAACATGCTTTCTCTAATGCTTATACGGCTTATCTTGTTAATTTGTCCACCTTATGATGAATTACTAGTATTTACGCTCGTACGATGTCTCGGGGTTTTTATATGCTATAATGCTACAATTTAGCAGTAGTTACATAAGTCATTTCATACTCATTTAAAAAATTTATCTAATAATTTATTATATGGATTTCACAAGTTTTCCGTTCATATATCATACTCATTTTAAAAAGTTTTGATTAAATAGATAGTATGTAGGGGTGATAGTTGGATCTCTTTCTTTCATACTTGAGGTTGAGGGTTCGAATCCTCACGTTAACAATTTTCTTTTTTACTAGCTATATGAGAAAGACGTGGATAGAATGCTATTAAATGAGGAATTAGTATTGATCATCTTTTCTTTGGGTCAAATAAAATTATAAAGCTACATTTTTTTCATAATCCAAATTAATACTTCGTTCATTCTGAAATAAATGAAACACTTCTCTCTTTTTTGTAAGAGCTTTTTAAAAGTTGTGTTTCACTTATTTCTAAAAGAGGAAATATCAAGTTTTGGTTTGTGTATAGGATAGAGAGAGTTCTTATGGGAAACCCACATCTCTTGCGACTTGCATGATGATCAGTCTAACTAGTCTAACATGAAAGGTCAAAAAATGTTGAAGGGCGAGGAAGAGGAGTGATAATAAGCTGATCCTCACCCTGAAAGAGTCATTGGATTTGGCTTCCTGAATATTTCTTGTCCTTAGACAAGTATTGGATTACTTGCTAACAAATTTGACCCTAATTAGTGGTAAGTATACTTAGCACTTATAAATGACTCCATTGGAAAATTTGGAATAAGTAACTAGGTAAAAGCAAAGCAATGTTTTCTACTTCCAAATCTAAGATTATATTCTAGATCTTCAAGAACCGGTAGCATATAGCATGCGATCAATTTAAATGCATTGGGTCAAGTTGCAGTGGAGTCAAAGACAGGTTGAGCCGGGGGTAAGTCAACCCTAATAAGGGTGCGTTCTATTCAACTTATTGGCCCTGAACTTATTGAACCTTATCTGAACTGAACTGATTGAACCTGAACTGAACTTATTGGAATTTATTAAACCTGATTGGAACTTATTGGACCTTATTAGACCTTATTGGAACTTATTGCACCTATTAGACCTTATTGCAACTTATCTGAACTTATCTGAACTTATCTGAACTTATTGGACCTGAAACTTAATTTTTTAAGTTGAACAGAATGCACCCTAAATGACTCTTTTAGGGAATAAGGTGAGTCGTGTGGGTCATAATTGGGGTTAAAGGAGATAAATGCTAAGGCATGTTTTTCACGAGCCAAACTAAGTCTAGGATACGAACAAGTTAGATCGAGTTAGATCACGAGTCAAAGTTAAGGGTTTGTATCCCTTTTTTTTGGATAATTCTTTTGTTAGGGTCGGGCATGTTAGGGTTAATGTTGGTTATCGAAGTAGGCTAAAGTGGGATAAAGTCGGGGATCCTGAATTTGCATGGAAAACAAAAATTCGAGCTAGATTGGGGTTGGGCAAACTGGGTCCGATGGAACTAAGGCATGCTAGTACCAATCAGACCCATTGACTAGTATCATAGAAATTAACATGAAAAAAACTCATAGAATAACTTAAATATAGGTTGCACACAAATGGAACAGACATAGGTACAAAGACGATTTGAAAACGAAAAAACATTATCTAGAAAATTATGGATATGAAAAATGATATAATAAAACATTATATTATTTATTAATATATCTTAAAATCAAAGGTTTTTTCACCAGTACCCCTATGATTTTTCAAAATTCATGGGATACTCATTGTTTTAAGAAAATGTACCAGGTACTCTTTCTATTTCTACAAAATGCATAAAATGCCCTTAATGACTAACAGTGTCAAGTTTTCGTTAGTCATTAGGGTTAATTAATCCTAATTAACTCCTCTAATCCTAATCCCAAAACTAACCCTAACCCCCTAACACCTAACCCCCACCTTAAACCCTAACCCTAATCACCCAACCACCCCTTCCTCGACCCCCCGTAGCCCACCCACCCTTGTAGCCACCCTTTTCCCTTCTCTCATCTGGCTGCTTCCTCTTCGTGAACCACCACATCACCACCTTCACTGTCTCCTCGCTTGTTGCCGCCGTGAAATAGCAGCACAACAACACATCACCCTATTCGTGCTCCTTCCTTCACGTGTGTTTTTGTTTTGGCTGAGAAGAGAGCAACAACCGCTAAGGTGGGGGAGGGGAATTCAACGGGATTCGAACGGGGGGGGGACTTTGACGGAAATCGACGGGGGTGGGAGGGAGTTCGACAAAGATCGATAAGGTGGGGGAGGGGGCTGCGGGGGTGGTGGGAGGGTAGGGGAGCGGTGGTGGAAGGGTGGAGGAGGGATGGTGTACTGGTAGTTAGGGTTTAGGTTAGAATTTAGGGTTAAGGTTAAGGGTAGGTGTTAGGATTAGGGTTAGAATTAGGGTTTAATTATGATTTAAAATAATTAATTAGGGTTAATGACTAACGAAAACTTGACACCGTTAGTCATTAAGGATATTTCATGCATTTTGTAGAAATAGAAAGGGTACCTCGTGCATTTTTTTTTAAACAAGGGGTACCCCATGAATTTTGAAAAACCACAGGGGTACCTGGTGAAAAATCCCTAAAATCAAATATATTATAAAGCAATATTCCTTTAAGTTTTAGATTTTTTTTACAGTTTTTTCACCAAATGTCCCCGAATTTTCACGAAATTCACCGGGTATCTCTGCACTTTTGAAAATACACGAGCTACCTCCTAAGTTTCAACATAATACACCCAAATACCCTTAGTGACTAACGGTGTTACCCGTCGTTAGTCTTAACCCTAATTAACCTAATTAAACCCTAATTTCTAACCCTACCCTAACCCTAACCCCAAACCCTAAACCTTAACCATCCCTTACCCTCCCACCAGCCCCCTCCCGCCACCTCTTCCCCCACCGTCCTAGCAGCCCCCTCCCCCACCCCAACCACCCCTCTCCCACGATCGTCCAGCAGCCCCCGACCCTACGCAGCCCCTACCTGTCCCCACCTCCATGCAGCACCCCTCCCACTATCCCTGTCAATTTTCGCACCCTCCCCCCAATCCTAGTCGATTTCGGCACCCAAACCCCCACCCTCGTCGATGAACAACCCAGAAACGCACGCGTGAACAGAAATCGGCTAGTGTGGGGGGAGAGTGCCAAAATCGAGTGGGGTTGGGGGGAGAGTGCGAAAATCAACGAGTGTTGCGGGGAGTGGGGAAAACGTCGGGGCTTTTGGGGTGGGGGAGGGGCAAGGACTGCGGGGAGATAAGGGAGGGGGGCTGTTGGGCGATGGTGGGAGGGGGGACTGCTGGGCGATGGTGGGAGGGGGGGCTGCTGGGAGGGTGGGGGAGGGGGTGGTGGGAGAGGGTTAGGGTTTAAGGTTAGATTTAGGATTAGAGTTAGGATTATGAGTTAATTAGGGTTTAAAATAAAAAATTTAGGGTTAATGACTAACGGCGACTAACGCCATTAGTCACTAAAGGTATTTGGGTATATTATGTTGAACTGAGGTGTACCTCGTGTATTTTCAAAAGTGCGGAGGTACCCGGTGAATTTCGTGAAAACTCGGGGGGATTTGGTAAAAAAAACCGTTTTTTTTGTTGCAATACTAATCTTGTATGAAGATAAAACAATGTTCGTGAGTTATGGCTTTCTTTATTTTTTCTTTTTCTTCTTATCTACGTTTTTGTGTTTTTTTTTTGGAAAAATGTTTTTCTATTGAAAATCTTAATTTTTGTTCAAAGATTCTAGTTAAAAAGATGTCATTAAATGTTTGAAATGTCCCACAAGTGCTCTCTAAGTGTCCATAATATAAGATTACAAGATATGTCATTTGTTAATCTAATATATATTGGGACCTATTCAACTTGGGTCTGTGTTGAACATATAATGGACATGAAATACTATATTCACATAAAGTATGCATACAACCTACTAACTATGGACTATTATATTAGTCAGGAGTGGAAAAATGAAAATTATGATTGTGGATGATTAACATTTCAACGAAGAAAAGGTTTCTACATTATGATGTGAAAGAAGTCCTGATTTACAATAACATGATGTGCAAAAGCTTCTGCCCTTTCTCAACCATTAATAATTTACTCCCTCTGTTCCCATAATATAGTGCTCACTTCTCATTTTTCACAAGAATTAAGGAAAATGGAAGGAGTTTTAGGATTTCATAAAAATATATATTTAAGTAAATGTTTATTGGGTATTTTTATCTTGGAACTAGTTTTTTTTTGTTCTTTTTCCTTTAAAATAAAATGAAAGAGCAATAAATATTCCTTGAAATGGTGTAAAACAATAAATAGGGAGCACAAATTTTAAAAGAAAGTAGGGGCATTTTGGAAAGTTTTATGTAGAAATGAAGGATAATTTAGTCCAAACAAATTGATAAAAAATAAATAGGCATAACATTTTGAGACACCCAAAAAGAAATGCAAGCACTATATTATACTCCCTCCGTCCCATAATATAGTGCTTGTTTCTTTTTTACACGATCTTCAAGACGTAACTTTGACCTTTAATATCTTCAATTTCGTATTAATAAAAAATATAAAAAGTTGATATTATGAAACTACACATTGAGACGAATCTAACAAGATCCCACATGAATATGTTTTTTTATATATATAAATGAGAATATTCGGTCAAAGATTTTTAAAGTTTGACCAACCAAAAATGAAATAGACACTATATTATGGGACGAAGGGAGTAGAACGGATGAAGTAGTAATTATTCAGAACTTTCCTAGAGTCCAAGCATAAACGATGAAACATGGAATGTAGGCATGTACTATTAGAGGTGCAGGCCATCTGGCATCTGGCCATAGTGAGAAGTAACTACACACTATATACTCTTCTCTTGGCTTCTTTTCCTTCCATATTTTTTTTTTTTTTGAGGAGATAACTCTTGCCTCTCTAGGTGTGCTCTTGCCGTATGTCTGACGCAGCATGCAGGCGAGTCTACCATGATTAGGCCAAACATGGCCAACACTACCTAAAAGATATAGATACTTCCTTGGTCTCGATCTATTTGGCATAATATTTTTTTTGGCTTTAAGAGTTGAGACTAACACCAATCCACTTATAAGTTCTTTTTGCAACAACTTATAAAAAACATTGGTAACAAATAAATTGGAATAATAATAAGGGGAGTCACATCGATCTAAAATAATAGTATATGCTCGTATGAATTTTGGCTTATTGTAGTAAAATTTATAAATCTATAAGATAAACTCCAATTTTTAATTACTAGATACATCACTCAACAATACGTAGTTTTGAATGATGAGAGATATCATAAGACGATTTATATTTTGTCCTTTTTTCTTTTCTTTTTAACTTATCTATCTAAAAAAAATTATGACAACATTATCATATTAATATGAACACGAGTAAGAAGAATGATTTAACTATCATGTCTGAAAATTATTCCATATATCTTGTCTAGTTGTCTATTATAATTCTAAAAACTATAGGCCATGGAACTGTCTATCAATTAAAACAAAGGGAGTATAATTTAATAACATTGAAAATTTCAAGTTTATATATATTTGAATTGTTACAAAAAAAAAAGCAATTGAAATATTCTAGTCATATGTTTAAAATATATTTTATAGTAATGTTACAAAAAATAACAATCATCATTGGCTTAGCTTCTTTAGAAAGTGAGACGTGGAGTTAAATATAAGATATAAAGTGTAAGATAAATGTTACTTGATAAAACTATTAATTGAGAATGAAGGAGTTGAAAAAGAATATTTAAAAGACTCAAATACACAAGCACGTCAAAATATAGTGTCTTACCACACCTAAAACTTGAAAGAGAAATGCAACCATCTAAATGTAAACAACAACAAACAACGTGTTCAACAAATTTCTCTTTACTTGATCTCCTTTCCCTCAGGACAAGGCTTAGACTAAACTAGGAACCACTTATCCTTTCTCATTTCCAAAAATCCAACCTATTATTTCTCCTCTTTTACCTCCTAAATGGTCTCTTAATTATGGCCATTAGTGTTAGAAAACTGTTACATTATTATCATCTAACTTCCACTACTACAAATTATACTAATACTCTCCCTTGCACTGATTTTTGTGATCCCTCATGTGGTGGTGATTTCGATGAATGTTACACTTTTCCGGCTGAACCCGACCCTCTACCGCCTCTTCCACCACCGCTACAACCGCCACCGATCGTGGCAACTCCGTCGTCTACCACCACTACCACCACCACCACCCATGATTCTCTCCACTTATCACCCCTTTTGATTGTAATAATCATTGTTTTAGCTAGTGCATTTCTTTTGGTCTCATACTATGCTATTGTCATTAAGTATTGTACCTTCTGGACCCGCTTAATAAGAAGGTCTAACTCAGATCACTTAGTTCAACCTCATAATAATAATCATCATCATCCTGATCATGATAGGATTAATCACATGGTCAATAATCCACATGATCATAATAATCCTGTGATTGATCACCCCATTTGGTTAATCTCAACCGTTGGATTGCATCAATCTGTGATCAATTCGATCACGGTCATTCGATACAAGAAGGAGGATGGGTTGATTGACGGTACAGATTGTTCTGTTTGTCTTAGTGAGTTTCAACATGGTGAAAGTCTTAGACTTTTGCCTAAATGTAAGCATGCTTTTCATATTGATTGTATTGATACTTGGCTTAGGTCACATACCAACTGCCCAATGTGTAGAGCAGATATTGTTGTTAACTCCGGTAGGCCGTCTATGGCGTCCAACGAGCCGAGTTTCGGTCATTCGAGGCGGGCTGAGTTCACCCCGATGCTTGATTCGGATTCAAGTGATGTTGAATTAGGTGGTAGCCAAACAGGGAATAATAATAATAATAATAATAATAATAGTAGTAGTAGTAATAATCATAATAATAATAATAATAATGTTAGCTTGGTGGTTGAAAACAGGGGAGATATAGGAGATTTTGAGGTGGTTGTTGATATTGATCAAAGTAAAATGGAAAATGATATTAATGATGTAGCATTACTTGTAAGGAGGTCTTATTCTATGGATTATAGAAATTCTAGACCTCCATATTTGCAACAAAACTCGAATTCGAACTCGAACTCCAACTCCAACTCAAACTCAAACTCGAACTCGAGCTCGGTTCCATTGATTGGTAGTTCTTCTTCAAGACCATTACCACCAAGGATTAGAGTTATGAAAAGATCATATTCATGGAGTGAAAGGGTATTTTGGTCAGCAAGGAATCAGAATGATCGCAGTTCAGATATCTCACCTTGAGAGATTTATTAGATGAAATCTATATTTATGATTTTAGGCCCCCCAAAATGGGTGGACCAATTTTTTTTTTTTAATCTTTTTTCCCAGAAAAGAGAAAGTTGAGAAGTGGTAAATGTACATATTTGTATAGAAATTAACCTTGTTCAGATGAGATTATATACACCAAAATTCGGCTTTAATGTTGTGTATACCTTTGTTTTTGTACATATATATGGCTGCCTTATTTTTCAGCTGGAATTTAAATTGTTTGTTGTTCTTGGAATCTTAATTATGAACAACGGTAATCACTTTTGGTGTTATGATCATGAAGCAATTAATTAGCAATTTTCTAACTTAATCATTTGTACGGCTGATTCTTTTTTTTCAACGTTTTAGAAATTATAGAGTTTCTTTCCTGGTGAAAATCTTTGAAGTCAGAGAGATTATCATAAAATGCATGAGTACACTATATTCATACAAAAAAAAAAAAACAGATGGGAGATGGCAAATATTTTTCATTCCATTTTATAATATTTCCAATTTCCATTAAGACTTTTCTTTTTGGAGGAGAAGGATCTACATTTATTTGTTTAATTGTTCATACTAATTTCTAGTCAATTAGGATCATTTTAGAAACACTCTCTATAAGTAAGACTATAACTGAGGTTATTTTAGAATAATCAATAGAAGTGATTATTATGGGAAGATCAATCATAATTATGATTATTCTTGTAAATTTTCATATACTAATCTGAATATTTTAAGATATTTCATTTTCTTATCCCTTAAGGTAGTTGAAATGAATTACGGAAAAAACTGAAATAACTAAATAGTAATCAAATACAATCAGTGAGAGCAGGGGGAAAAAACGCGGTCGCGGGAACGGCCGCATTGTCGCGGAAACGATTTGTAACGGGGAAAAAGAACGTTTCGTGGCCGATGTGGCGTGAATTTTTTTAAAAAAATTCACATTAAAATGTTTTAACCTTATTTGCATTATTGTTTAAGTTTATGAAGCATTACTACACCATAATATAATCAAATCTATTAGAATATCATGTTTCATCAACTATATAATTAAATCGTAAAAAAAAAATTGGCCAATATTTGAAAAGAACGAATGCAACGGGGATAAAAGCGTTCTAACGCGGCGATTTCGTGTTACGGAACGGACAAAGTGGCGATAAGTATGTGAATTTAATTAAGGCATTCCATACCGGGATTTCGCGGAACGGCAAATCCAAAATCCGTTACAAAACGACCGTTCTGTAACGGAACGAGAGAGTTTTAATTCCTTGAGAGACCCAAAATTTTAGTTCCAAAATTTCAGTTATATGTTGAGAGTTTGAGACTAGTAATTTGGGTACAATATTGATAATTAACAAAATGATTTAAATTTTATAATAGCTTAATGGACAATAGATAAGGTTATTTATTACCGTTATTTAATGTACGTTCCTAATTGACTACTGTCAATAGAATAACACTTTTGTCAATTGTATCATTGTATCTCGATTGTTGAATACCTACATGGCCACATTATGTTATGGATCAAACAATTGTTGTTAATATACTATATTATAGCTTAAGTTGCAGCTGTGAAGTCTCAACCAACTCCAACTACCAAATTAGTCTAAAGTTCTAAACGTGTTAGAATGAACTAGCTTTGTTATCCTTTCGTCTTATCTTCCACTAATAGTATTAGTGAGCTCAAAGCCTCAAAGTCTCGAAACCTCAAACGCATACGGTACTAGTGGACGGTATGCTCAAAGGTGTTTCTGTTAGAGGGAAATTTTGTTATAATGAATATTTATGACGAGAGACAAATCACAATTTCACAAGTTCGTTTGGTGTGATGCAACACTCCACAAGCCAGAGTGCTCATAGTCGGGGAAGTCATACTAGAGAAAATTGTCACAAGCGAGAAAGAAGTCTCAATAAAACTTAAGAGAAGAGGTAACCAATATTAATCTGGCCCGATGAAAATTAACGAGTTATGCACATGATATTTTGGTCAGTGATTCGAGCACGACCTAACCCATTTTCCTAGCAAAAAGGAGGGGCCATGGACAAACCAAGTGTTGGAGTTAATGCTTGAAAAGCCTTGGCTTCTTTTATTCTTTTGTCCCACATTATTTATGGGAGGGAATGCCTCCTTGTTTTTAAATTCCCTCCCTCCTTCCTATTATTGAGTTGGTACTTGAGATGTTTTGTGGTTGGATGTCGTGTTTGGTTTGGGCTTGCTATCACACGCGCACGCCGTCCGGACCGGGCCAGGGCAATGGGTTATGGGCTTTGGGCGAATAAAGTTAACTAAATTTTTGGACCGGGGCTGAGCGCGTGTGTGGCCGTTGGAGATTTGTAACGTTTTGACCGTTACAGGATTAATGGCAATCCCTTAATATCCTCCTATTTACTGTCTTCCGTTTTTTGGCCTGATTCTCTCCTATAAATCAGTGCCTCTGATCAGTTTATGAGACACATAAAATATTCTCTTCTCTTCCGTCTCTCCAAAGTCTATTATGCTAGTGGTGGCAGTCTAGGCTGCTGTGTAAACCTTGGGGAGCTTTCCGGCCAGATCGATTACCACCGTTATCGGACTGTAATTGCTTTCAAGTCAGTGGTCTTCTACCACGGCACAACCTTGAAATCTTTCTACATATTCGTAAGTTAATAAAGTCACAGCATGTCAATTTCGAGTCGAAAATGTCAACCTCAACCTAACATGTTTAGTCAATGGGTTAGAAAATCGGTCAAGTTCCAACCCTAACCCGCTTATTTTGGGTTAGTTCGGGTCGTATTTCGTATTGAGTTAGCTTTCGCAAAGCCTACATAAAGTAGTGACATTAAAATTTACCCTAATGTAAATTAACAAAAAAAATTAAAGAGAAAAATACATTTTTCAATTTAGTTTATTAGAAAAATAACCTGTAACTCATCTTATCAGAAAGACAATAAATTTCATTTATATTGTAATATATAATTGTAATATATATTGTAATGTATAAATTTTTCTATAATATATATATCTAAGAATTGAATATAGAAATATCTTACACGATATTATGATCTTGTAATGTCAATAGTCTAAAATGGGTTTAACCTTAAACAAAAGAACTAAATGGACTTGTTATCTAAGATGATATGATATTGTATTGAGCGAGAATAGTCTAAAATTGGCTTACAACCCGTGCGATGCACTATAATGAAAAATAAATTATCTATAATAATCAGTATTATTATTATTATTGTCCATATAAATGATCAAATGGTACTAAGTTAAAAGCACATACATTGCTTAGTTTAATTTAATCAACTTTAAGTAACATTTTTGAACCTCAAAACAACCCGAATAATCTGATTTAAAAGCGGGGTCAAATCCAAGTCAGGCCAACCTACAATAAATCTTACTTTTGTAATTTTTATAACCTATTTTATGTTTATCTAACTTGTATTAGACCAAACCCTTTTCTTGAATCTTCTAAATTTGATTAAGTTGACATTTGAATTCAAGACTCACTTAATGTATTGAATTATTGCAATGATTAAATTTAAAGTCATGTCATTTTGGGTTGGTTTCGAGTCAACCTGAAACCGAAAAGGTCGGGTTCAAATTCTGATTTTTGACCTTAAATCATAATCAAGTCAGGTTTGAGTTAGGGGTAAGTGACCCGAAATAGAAATCAGGTGAACTTGAAATTAACCCAACTCGAACTGATTGCTACCCTTACACATTATTAATGTAGACAAATAACACGTAAAGATAATTATTGTATACGACTATAATATCTAATAATATACTCTACTGGAGTAATAATTAAGCAATATAAAAAGTTGTGAAAATTATCTATCCTGCAACTCCAAAATAATTTGTCTACATTATAAATCAAAACCCACGACTAAAGGTGTGTTCTCTTCCCTATAAAACAACTAAATTGAACTAAAATGATTGAACTGAATTGATTGCAACTAAACAGAACTGAATTAAACTGAAGTGACTACAACTAAATAAACTGAACTGAATTAAATTAACTTGACTAATAGTAATGATAATAAATAAATTAGGAACTGAACTGAACTAGATTGAATTGATTATAACTAAACTGAACTGATTGAAATTGAACTGAACTGAATTAAACTGGAAATAAGTTGGGAAGAACAGGCCTAAAGTCTCAATTAATATCGATGTTAAAAGCCTTCAATTTTAATGTTGATTCAACTGTCTTTTTTTCTGAGGAATAATATTTGATGCAACTAAAAGTACTCTAAAAGTTGAAAATAAAGACAATGAAGAGCTACGAAAAGAGATTGAAGACCATATGTCAAGGGCTAATCTATCCCCTAGTCACCCTCTGTCTTGTGCCTTCTTCCTCCTTTCCTCTGCCTCCATGGCTCATGGGTATGATTATTGTTGCAAATTTTCAGATCGCCAATCTCTTGCTTTAAACTTATTCTTCCCTCTCGGTTCAAAATCGCCAATTTCTGTCTTCTCTTCTTTTAGTCTAATTTTTCTTATGAACCCAAATATCTCTAACCTTCTCTCTTCAGTTCTCTCAGATCAACTCAACTTTTTACTTGATTTTAGCTCAAAAGATTTAAATAACAAAACCTATTGCATTATCACAATTTTGTGAGTCCGTTTTTTTAAATTCCGTGTTTGGTTTCAATCTTGCTGGTTGCTTTCTCTTTACTCATTATGAGTATATGACATGGAGAAGAGTTTGCTTTCAATTTTTTTTAACAGCAAAACTTATTGCTTTCCCTCTCTTCAATTTTTGCGAGTTCTAGAGGTTTGAAAGAAACTACTATATGTAAATCATTGGCAGATGTTTGAATTTCTCTAATGGTTATAATCAGTTTTATAGGAGGTGGGTGAAATCTTTATAAATGTAAATCATGCATCGATTGATCCTATAACATAATTAGAATTTTATGTTTGACACTCTCCTTAAAAATAATTAGGATTTTATGTTTGACACTCTCCTTAAAAAATTAGGATTTTATTATAGACTATGGGCCTGTTCTCTTCGGCATAAAACAGCTGAACTGAACTGAACTGAACTTATCGGAGCTGAACTGAACTGAACTTATCAGAGCTGAACTGAACTGAACTGAACCGAACTGAACTGAACTGAACTGAACTGAACTGAATTGAATTGAATTGAATTGAATTGAATTGAATTGAATTGAATTGAATTATATTACATTGAAATAAATTGAATGTAATAAATATATAAATAATATTTTAAACAATAATAATATGAATATTAAATAATAATTATAATGATAAGTAATAATAATGAATAATAATAGTAGTATTTTGAATATTTTTAAATGATACTTATAAATAAATAATATTAATAATCATAAATTAATAATAATAATAATTAATGATAATAATGATAATTAATAATAATTATTTTATATTATTTGTATTAATATATTAATACTTGACGATGATATATAATAACAATAATATCTAAGAAGTAAATTAATATTACTATTTTAATAATTAGATTTAATAGTTTAAAAATATTTAGTAATAAAAATAATGATTGGGTCGGACCGCGAAAATTACATCATAAACCGTCTTGACGCGATTTGATTGGTTTATGGGCTAAAAAAAGTGGGGTTTATTTGTGCTTTGACCTAAACCATGTTCCTCCTAATAATAATAGTAATAATTAGTAAAACTATAATAAAAAATATATATAGAAACAACAATAATAATAATACTTAATAGTAATGGTATATAATTAAATAATAATAATAATAGTAATTAGTAAAATAAATTATACCAACATAATAATAATAATATTCAACAAAATGGTTATAAAAGAATAGAGTTGAACCGAACCGAACTGAACCGAACTTATTGGAGCTGAACTGAACTGAACTTATTGGAGCTGAACTGAACTGAACTGAACTTATTAGAGCTGAACTGAACTGAACTGAACTAAACTGAACTGAAAATAAGCTGGGGAGAGCAGGCCCTATGTAGTGATGATTATATTAATTTGCATAGATCAAGTAATTTTAATGGGTAGATTAAATTATAAATTTACCGAATTTAGGGGATTTTAATTGATGCATTAAAAAAATAGCATTTAAAAAATATCTAGATTAAAGCGGCAATTAAAAATAGAATTAAAAATTTACCAAACTTGGCAATGATCATGGAACTGGTTAGGCATGATTTGGTGAGATCTGCACGACAATTATATGGTGAGTTCAATGCCATATCAACCATGTTGCCACTTGTCCAAGAAATAGGCTGTGATGACGTAGCAGAAAATTCATTTGCACTTGACACGTGGACAGAAGAGATGTGTACATGACACGTAGGCAAATTTTTCTAGGTATATATATATATATATATAAGTGAGTTCATATGAGAATGCATACTTATATGAGAAATGAGAATGAATTTTACACGCTATAACTCTTATGAATAAGTGATGTAACTCTAATGAAAAAGTGATGTAACTCCAAAAATAAAATATTTGAAAAAAAAAAATTCAAAAAAAAAACAAATTTTTTTTTTGAATTCAAAATTTTGTAGAGGGATATAACTCTAATGAATAAGTGTTGTAACTCTAAACCAATCGTGTGGTTGAGACTCATTCTCATATCTCATGTAAGGAGTATTCTCATGTGATCTTGCCCATAT
Organism: Beta vulgaris subsp. vulgaris; assembly: GCF_026745355.1. Classification (NCBI taxonomy): domain Eukaryota; kingdom Viridiplantae; phylum Streptophyta; class Magnoliopsida; order Caryophyllales; family Amaranthaceae; genus Beta; species Beta vulgaris. The sequence goes on from NC_079202.1 coordinate 48,595,815, forward strand.
ATATATATGTATGTATGTATGTATATATATATATATATATGGGCAAGATCACATGAGAATACTCCTTACATGAGATATGAGAATGAGTCTCGACCACACGATTGGTTTAGAGTTACAACACTTATTCATTAGAGTTATACCTCCCTAAAAAATTTTGAGCCCAAAAAAAAAAATTTTTTTTGAACTTTTTTTTTCTTCTTATATTCAGTTTTTGGAGTTACATCACTTTTTCATTAGAGTTACATCACTTATTCATAAGAGTTATATCGAATAAATTTCATTCTCATTTCTCATGTAAGTATGCATTCTCATAGGAACTCATTTCTATATATATATATATATATATATATAATATATATATTATATATATATATATATATATATAGGGGAAGGATCCGCTGAAAACCTTTTAGGCTGAAAACTGAAAACAAAGTAACTTTTAACCCCTTTAGGGTAACTTTTAACACTTTTAGGGTAACTTTTATCAGTTTTGGGGTAACTTTATTATATTAAGGATAGTTCTATATATTTCAACGGTAACTTTATTTATTATAAGAGTAACTATTACCACTTTTAAGGTAACTTTTTACCTTGAAATATATGTTAGTGAGAGGGAGGTAACAAATAGCTTTAAAACAGCAACTAATCACAATACTTTGGCAACTAATAACAATACTGCCTATTATATCCAGTATCAAATTACATTATTAGGCATCAAATATTTTTTTCTTCTTCTTGACAGCAAATAAAAGAACAAAATAATCGGAAAAATAAATTTAAAATGGCGAAAATTTCTACCAGGACTGTGTATACGTGCCAAATTTTGACGGTGAGCTCCTTGAAAACATGTGAGACTAAAAATCGCCGAGTTTCCGGTGAGAGCGAGATTTATGAGTGTTTTCTTCTTGAATTTCTTCCTGCAAATTCCGTAAACTTCGTATCGCAAATGCGTTGCTTCTTTTGATCTTTTCAACTTACTGTCAACTCTTCCAATGTCGTCAATGTCAGTCGAATCTGCATTAATAACTCATTACTCAATTTTAACTAATAAAATTCAGCTACCAGAGCTCAAAAGAATAATAATAAAAATAAAATGAAATTTCATTAGCATTTTTACCGATTAATTTATCCGGATGATTGAATCCATTGAACTGAGCTAAATATATGTTAATGAAATTTCACTTTGGCAACTAAAATGAAGATCTCTTCGCAATTTCGATCGAAAATTACTAGATTCAAAAATTCAGTTGAAGATCTGAAAATGATGAACAAAATGAGCTCAAAATTATCATAAAATTAACAATTACTCATCAAATCACATAACTCTCAAACCAGAAAACAGAGAAATTTAAAATTATTCAACCTCAATCAATAATCAAAACAGAGATAGTTCAAAACAATGAAATATGAAAAGTTAAAAAAGAAAAATCGAGAAAGAATACACAGATATCAGAATATAGGAAAAAATCAAGAAGAAGAACCCTAAAATTAGAGGAAATGATGAATTTGATGATGAATTGATGACAAAACTCTGAAAAAGTTCCACAAAAGAAAAGAAGATGATAAAAATCCGAACGAAACATCACCAATTTCATCTACTATTTTTCGCCATTTTAGGAATTGATCTAAGCTCGCAGAGGAGTAAAGAGAGAAGTAGAGATGCAAATCTTTTCTGCCATTGATGGAGGAGAGAGAAAAAAAATGGAAGGGTTAAGCGACTGACATTGACAACTGCCATCTTTTCTGCCATTGATGGACAAATTCACTGGGTTGATCTTTAGAGGAGAGAGAGTGTGGTTGAGTTTGATGAGTGAGAGGGAGTGTTAGAGTGGGAGAGAGGGAATTGAGATATAAACCATACGATCAAAATCAACGCTCCAGATCTTCTGTTTTCAGTTTTCATTTTAATGGGTGTTTCACAAGATCCTATTCCAAAATATATATATAAATAATATATAATATATATAAATAACATATATATATATATACACATATATATATATATATATACATATGTATATATATATATATACATATGTATATATATATATACATTACTACTATTAGTTAAATTACTTACTAAACTTGTCCCACTATAACCATATAAATTATTTACAAAGTAATTCCTAAAGATAAATGAATTTAATTATTAAATAAACTTAAATTTATAATATAGTTAATAAATTAAATAATAAACTGTTTCAAAAACCGGGGTAGTGTTACATATTAACATAGTAAATTCTATCATGTAAATTCTACATATATTCTAAATTTCTTCTATAACACCCCAACTCTTACGGAGTCGAGTTTATCGTCACCAATGCACATCCAGGGCCAACAACTTTTTGGAATGAGTAGCCTACTAAATTCATTTAAAACAATCATGAGGGGTATTATATACACCCCCACTTAGGGGTGTAAGTTCGGTTTTTGGTTTGGTTTAAGGTCAAAACCAAACCAAACCAAAATAAATTCGGTTTTGAAATTTCCAAACCAAATCCAAACCGAATTTCGACTCAATCCAAACCAAAATATGAAATCAAAAACCAAACCAAACCAAACCAAACTGGATTTTTTTTATCTTTCAAAATCCAAACCAAAACAAACCAATTTTTTTTCATATTCCAAAATCCAAACCAAACCGAAATGAAATTAAATCAAACCAAGATAAAAACCAAACTGACTTTAAACCAAATTTTTTGATAATATGTATTTCAAGTGACAATATTTTTGTATTTTCGTAATTAATATTAAAAAAAAGAAACAAAAAAAAATAATAGACAAAATTCGTATGTTAAGTGACAATAATTCGATTTTTTTCTGTTTTTTCGGTTTTCCAAAACCAAAACCAATCCAAACCGAAAAACCGAAAAAATAATTTTTTTGAATCCAAACCAAACCGAATTTCAAAAAAAAAACAAACGAAATTACTAATTCGGTTTGGTTTGGTTTGGTTTTCGGTTTTTAACCAAATAACTTACACCCCTACCCCCACTTGAGAACAACAACACCCTCGTTGCGCCTGAGGACTCCACATATTCGGCATACGGCTTGTAGATCGCCTCTGCCTGGAAACTGGTCGCCTGGAGACTCCAGATATTCGGCATGACGACCTCTAGGTCGCTCCTTATGACAATGCACCCCAACATCCAGGGCCAACAAATGTTCTCAATAACCAAAACAAGTTCTTCCGGCACATTTTGTCCTCACTCATACGCACTTTGAGAAACTTCCCATGAGGTCACCCATCCCTGAGGTCACCCATCCCTGAACTACTCCCAGCCAAGCACGCTTAACTGTGGAGTAACTAAGGAAATGAGCTATCTAAAAGAAAGATGCATCTTATTGGAATGAGTAGCCTACTAAATACTTTTAAAGCAATCATGAGGGGTATTACATCTACTCCATATGAACATAGTAAATTCTATCATGTAAACATAATTATTCTACTATATATATTCAAAATTTTAAGCTAAAAATCTATTAGTAAGAACAATATTAACCATGCTTTTACAAAAGAAAAATATCAAATCATCTAGTTAGGTGCCTAATTTATACGCCTGACCAGCTGGTACAACATCTATTTTAGTCGCTTGACCAGCTGGTCAAATGCCTATTTTAGTCGCTTAACTACTTTTACCGACGAAAAAAACATATATTATTTGCCATGACGCCAGAGTTGGTTTTTCCTGATTGGTCAATGCCGGTCAGTGTAGGTCAACATCGGTAAACACTTTGATTAATGTCGGAAATCTTAAGAGAAAATTAATGAATAAAGAAAGTGTGGTGGGGTTTTGTGTGAAACACATCGAAAACATGTGAGAGTTTAAATAAAGAAAGGGAAAGAGGAAAGGAGGGAATGGGGAAACAAACTCATGTATTAAATGCAACCCATGTATTTTTCTATAAAAATGCAGGGCATTAGTAGAAAATTACAGGACGACATTTAGCGAAACACGATTTATACCATGTGTTTTTAACTTGGGTTGGGATTGTATTGGAATTAACCCAATTTCAAATGCAATTCCATTAAGGGTCTGTTCTCCCCAGCTTATTTTCAGTTCAGTTCAGTTCAGTTCAGTTCAATTCAATTCAGTTCAGTTCAATTCAGTTCAGTTCAGATCAGTTCAGATCAGTTCAGTTCAGTTCAGTTCAGTTCAGCTCTTGACAATACTTTTACTCTCACATATCACTATTCATTTTAGTTCAGTTCAGTTCAGTTCAGTTCAGTTCAATTAAGATCAGTTCAGTTCAGATCAGTTCAGTTCAGTTCAGCTGTTTTATCAGATCAGTTCAGCTCTTGACAATACTTTTACTCTCACATATCACTATTCATTTCAGTTCAGTTCAGTTCAGTTCAGATCAGTTCAGTTCAGTTCAGTTCAGATCAGATCAGTTCAATTCATTTCAGTTCAGATCAGTTCAGTTCAGCTGTTTTATGCCGAAGAGAACATGCCCTAAGTACCCAAACAAGTGATTCAAGAACTACATCATTTTACCTGAAATGATAGTTCCCAAACCGACCAATCGACCATAAACTTATTTTGTTTAGAATAAGTTAAAATAAGTTGAATCAAATAAACCCTAAATAGCTCTTGAGAACCAACCTAGACTTTCTCTCTCTTACAACTTTACCTCACCAGTCACCTCCTCATGTCATCCTTTGCGTGCGCGCGGGATAAGGGCGGTTTTCAGCAACCACTAGTTCTCTCTCTTTATCTCCTCATCCAAACAAGGAAGACCCGAGAAGAGTGAGAAAAGATTTTTGGTATTTTTCATAAAAAAATATGAAGTACCATATCCAAACCAAACTATTGTACGTTTTCCTAATAAATCAGAAAATTATTTTAAATATAAGATAAGAGATAATAGAGTGGGGAAATGAATTTTGCCTGCTGCTACACCAGAAGATAATACAGGTAAGTAAGCCACGCTACACCAAAAGATAATTGCATGCTTTGACTTCAATCTCCTTATTATTACTTAATTATCTTTGATATAATCTCCTTATTGCTTAATTACTTTGATATAATCTCCTTGTTATTGCTTAATTACTTTGATATAATCTCCTTGTTATTGCTTAATTACTTTTATATAATCTCCTTATTAATGCTTAATTACTTTTATATAATCTCCTTATTGCTAGAAAAGAAAATATTATAATCAACTGCATATAGTATAATTTGATTATAAATCTCCTAATTGCTTAAATTTCTACATTTTTTTTATTGTTTTGATGAGATAGTTCGAACATATATTTCACCGATGGTGATTTTGGCATAATAGAATTTTATTTGATCCAATGTGATGTATTTGTTAGGTTTAATTTATATTTTAGATGTCGTGTGATTTTAAATCAATGAATTAATGTATCATTTGTTGGTGATTGTTAGGCTATGAAGTGTGAAGGATGTAAGGTTTGGATTTTTTTCTGAGAGTTACAAAAGTCCTATGCTTGAATGTTAGTTCAGTGGCATCTGTAAGTTATGATAATAATGTACTAGAACGTTTTCAAGGTATGGAGAGATTTAAGGAGCCATGGAGGTCTAGAGTAGTGTTAGCGAGTCGAGGGGAGTTGAAGAATTTAAACTTTGGTTGATTTGTGTGTTTTACGAATAGGTTGTAGTGATGGACTCATGGTTATGTCATTATGTGACAGGATGATATAAGGTTTGGGTTTGACACTTCTTTTCAGTGTCCTCTATCTTTACTCTTGTGATCCTTATTAATTTCTCATTTTGTGTCTCATCTATGCCTTTTTCTAATGCAAGAGTGGGAAGAGGAGGAGTAATGCCGGCTCACATTTGCCAATGTTTGAACCGTCTCTTAACACTTCGAAGCAATTCCACGGTGACAATTGCGAATGAACGACGAAAGTCAGGCAAGGAGTTCGTAGAAAGTGTGTTGAGTCTTGCTTATAAGCTCAGCGAAATGGGCCTCCGTCGTGGTCACATTGTTGCCATTTGTGCTTTTAACAGGTTTGTTGTCCTTGCTCCTCTCTTAAATTTTCTTCTTGGTACTTTTCAATTAGGTAATTTCTTCCATAATTGTATGTAGTTTTTGGCTGTTCTAAATTGTGTGGTGATGACCAAATTTTCATCCTTCTGATTATTAGTGATTGGTATCTGGGATGGCTACTTGCTGTTGCATATGTTGGGGGGATAAGTGCTCCTCTTAATTATCGTTGGGTATGTATAATAATTTTGTCCTTCCTCAATATATCTTTTTTTGCTTCAAAGAAAAGTGAATTTCTATTGCTTTAGCCGTAAAATGTTTCTGCATATTATCTTTAATAATCTAAAGTGAAGAGTGAATTTCTAGTGCTTGAGAAGTAAAGCTGTAAAGGTATCTGCACATTATATTTAATAATCTAAAGTAAAATGCTTGGGGGAACTAGAACTAGCTTAAACCAACCTACCCTATGACATCTTCATGATACTTGTATATATGGAGTAAAAGATTTATAGATGTTAGGCCTGGCCCATCTGGAGAAAGATATGCCCCTAAGTTCCAGGCTGATAAGGTCTAATCAAGGTTGATTAGGACAAATAAGGTGTGAATATAAGGTGAAATCAAGGTTGATTAGGTATTTAGGTCCAATCAGGCTTGATAAGTTTAGTTCAGATCAGTTTAGGGGATGAGGAGTGAGGACGCAGCCTAAATGAGGATGTGAATCATCATGAAGATTATTTTGCAATGTCAAAGAAAGGGGATTTCTTTCATAGAAAGTTAATTGATGGAAACAGAGCCTCACAAGCTTATTGAGTATTTTTTCATGAGGGGACAAAAGATAATGGCGGCAAACTGCCATTGGCAGGATTTGGAGAGGCCTGAATGTATCTTATATATCCTGTTGTGTAATCTTAACTAGTAAATAAGTTCTTTCTTAGAGACCCACTCAAAAGTCAGAACATAGTTTTCTATTACCTCTGTTCTAAAATAATTGGCTGCATTTGAGTTTGTTGAATTAATTTCAAGAGCTTAAGTCATTAACTAGTTTTTATGTACTTTGAGTTATACTGTGAAAAGAACATGTTCGCTTTTATGATGTTCATTTTATAGATTTTACTAAGATATAATGATAGAAATTGCTGGTTAAGGTTGATGAGGTTTGATGTTTACAATCAAATAAATACCCGACATAGGGGGTAAGAAATTAAGGTTTTTATCTACATGAAACAGAGAACACAAAGCATAGTGCGAAAATACGGTTTCGGTGTTGCGTAACGGTCATGGTGATGCGGGAACGGGGATGATGCGATTGTCGTACCGTTGAATATTGGCTTAAACCATGAAATATCCCTAAAACCCGCCTAAAATGCGGTTTTTTTACACCTTTACGATGCGGGTAATATCAGTTCGTTAGATTTGAAAACCTTTACGACACGGGAGATAGGATACGATGTGGCCTTGTTTTGAAACCATGACACAAAGTGACAAAGAACCTGTAGTCTACTATTCCATAGGAGCAAAATCTTCGAGATTTCTTAACCTAAATATTGTTGTCTACTTCTCATGGGTTATTTTTTCTGTAATTTACGGATACATCCAAATGTTCTTAGTTCACCAGTGTGGAACAGAAGAATTCTCTAGTTTCGAAGTGGTAAGAGACTGAATATGACAAGGTCAAAAAGAAAATGCGGCCCTTGTAGCTTTTGAGATGTTTTTGCCAAATTAGTCGTAGTGAGTGGTGATCTAAAAGATGCCCCATTTATATAAGGAGAATCTACGTAAAGCTCTATCAACTATTGCCACCTCATAATTGAGTAGGTCATACCTTTAGCGAGCTGCCTATATTGTGTAAACTTAATGAGCATTTACAGAAGGCCTTGTGAAAGGTCTTACTTGAATTACATATGTCAAGTAATTATTAGAGACTTGAAACATATGCCTCAGAGTGCCTTAAATTCTTATGATCACTTTGTCCCAAATTTTGGAAAGTGATTGCAGGATGCTCATGTAGTCATGTATCAAGATAATGATTTGCATCATTTTCCAGATTCTTTGTTGAGTACTTAAGTTGCCTTGTGTATGTTCCTTTGTTAATATATGCGTCTTCACCTAGCACTGGATAGACTTGTTTTTTCTTTGCATGACTTAATTAAGAATGTTTAGCATCCTTTATAGGGCATCCAACTATCCAAGTAATCAATGTCGCATTTCCACCATTCATATGTTTAACAATGTCTGTTACTCTGTTTCCCAATGTTGGCTTAAAAAAAGTTTGCTAAGGGCTAAGGGCAAATTATGTAAGGGTATAAGCATATGTCTTTATTTTTTATTCATTTGCTCATGTCTGCTTTATGAATTTGGTGATTTAAGTGACCTTTATGAACTAAATCTGTGACTACGGAAATCATAAGTTTGTGAAATAATTACCAACTGTTCGTATTGTCTACTGTGCATTAGATGTCATATATGGCATTTATATGTCAAATCAGGATTCAGGATTTTCTAGCATCTCATGGAGAATCAGATGGTAATATCCTTAGGCAGCTTATCTAGCAATCGCCTAATACCTTCAGTTACTATAATCACCAGAGTTTGGAGGAGTCAAGACTGGCACTGGAAGTCATTCAACCAGCAATGATAGTCACTGATGAATCTTGCAAGTGGTTGTCAGAATTGCAAAAGGGTACCATATTTTCTCCAAGGTGGCATGTGTATATTGGAAATCATTATTCATCTTTAAATGGTATGACTCTAGATCCTAGTTTTCCTTTTGAAGCTGTGTTGGACCTTTTATGTGAAGAGGTTTAGCTATGTGTCTGACAACTATTATCCTGTGGATTATTCTTCACCAGGTATACAAGGATGTAAGAGGCCATTCCTAAATTTTCAAACTGTCAAATACTGCTGGGCACCTGAAGATGTGGCTATTATATGTTTCACTTCAGGTATTACATGTTCTTTAAGTTATTGTATATTGACATATGAGAACCTGTAAGCTTAAATGAATTGAAATTAGCTCCTGGTTCCATCCTCAACTTAATGTGTGAATTTGTTATATGTGATGAAGATTCTCATACTTGGAAAATTTCTTCCCTTTTATACGTTCTGATTTTGTGGAATATGTGGATAGAGTTATGACTGAAATAATGGAGGTGTGCTAGATATGGAATGTATTTAGTGATCAATTCATACTAGTCCATTCTAAAATCTGAATTGGATTTAGCCACATTATATACCATATAAGCTTAAAGGCTTGATAGGTAATCAGAACTCGTGTTTAATAAAGGTGATTTAAGGTTAAGAAATCCCCAATAGATAGGCAAAGGGTGGTTCATACTTTGGAGCGTCATTGGTTTTTAATTTGAATCAAGACCCACCTCGTCTTTGATTAATAAGCTCCATCCATAAAAGGCAAGACAATATGGGTGTTGGCACACTTTCGACATGGCGTAGAGACCACTTTTAGAATCAGCATATATTATTCAAAAATGTTGTTTAGTACTTCTATTGGTATTTTCTTGAAAAATTGAAATGACTTGTCATATATCATTTTTAATTAGCATTGTAATTTTGTTTATTCTTTTCTTCTCTTTAGGGTCCACTGGCAAACCGAAAGGAGTTGCTATAAGCCATACTTCCTTAATCATGCAATCCTTGGCAAAAATTGCTGTTGTGGGTTACACAGAAGATGATGTATGCCATTTTTCATGGTTCCTCTATTTGATATAATAAATTGATGAGATAGCAAGTAATAAGAAAGCAAAAGAAGTACCCCCTCCCATTATTTTGGCATAGGAAAGCACAAAATTCACTGAAGATAGCAAAATTCCATTTGCCATAGCTAGGAACTCTAATGGAACCTAAAATTTGAAAAGTAAAATGAAAGAACAAACCCTGATGACCCGGTTATATTTTATGCTTCCTTCCTTAGGTTTACTTGCACACTGCCCCACTGTGCCACATAGGTGGGATATCCTCGTGCATAGCCATGCTACTGGCTGGAGGTTGTCATGTATTGATACCCAAGTTTGAAGTTACATTGGCAGTGAAAGCCATAGAGGAAAACCATGTAACTTCATTTATCACTGTTCCGGCAATACTCGCTTCTCTGGTTTCTATGATGAGGTACTTCACTGATGACATCTATTCTATTATTTTCTTAATATTAATGATTCAGGCATAAGTTGACACATAATCATGAAGTTTCTTATTTTGATGATAAACTTTGGTTTGTTTGTTTGTGGTGATAAAATTTTGGAATACCAACTTTTGCAATTCTGTAAGAGAGATTCTCACAAACCAACCATCGAACAGCGAGGTAAAATTTTGGCTAACTTATGGGATTGATGGAGAAATCTACCGTGCTAGGAAGCATATTTGATAGCTAAGGATACTGTACTATTGTGGGCTGAATGCTAAGACAATTTAACACAAAAACAAAGGCAAGGAGCTATAGAAACATTATTATTGCTATACCTCAAACAAGAAGTAACCTATTATAGAGAGTTGAAGAAAAGTCCGTTGAAAAATTAAAACGAACACAATAAATCCTTCATTGAACAAAGATTGATCAATCAGCATCGAAAAGATACACAATTATTGTGAAAAAGCTTTTTAATTGCAAATTTTTGTTCTAGTAAAGCATCTTCCTTATTGCTGATGAAATCCAAAAGAAGTTGGATGATTCTTGTACCGTGGCTGTTTATTGGTAGTTATGATGGTTTTTTGTCGTTCGAGTGTTTGTGTTAGAGGTGATATAAGCTATTGAATGCAAGTTAGAAGGCTTAGATATTGGTAATAGGCCCTTTTAGAAATAGTAACTAAATAAACTTGACATTAATGTACGTTAATGAGAAGATTAAGGAAAACTAAGATTACTGAATAAGAGTAGAATTAGGAAAAGCATTAGTTTCATAGTATATTTAGTTTTATAAATATGTTGCTTTGTAATTCATTTTTAATCCAATTCCTATTCAGAGAATTATAAGAGATACATTATTGAGTGCTTTTTTATTTTCCTCTCTATATTATTGTGAAAAAAGCAATGTCATTGCTTTTCAATATCTTAGAGTTACAAAAGAAAATTATGGTAAATGGTCTCTTCGGATGAAAACAATTCTTGGTGCACAAGGAGTTTGGGACATTGTTGAGAAAGGTTATACACAATCTGAAGATGACTCAAAATTAAGCCAAATGGAAAAAGAAGCTGAGGAAAAAGGATCAAAATGCACGTACGATCATCCATCAAGGTTTGGATGATGATATGTTTGAGAAAGTTGCTAATGCAAACAAGCTTTAAACAAGCATGGGATACTCTTCAAAATTCATTTGAAGGAGTAAGTAGAGTAAAGGTGCGCCTTCAAACTCTTAGAGGAGAATTTGAAAAAATTGTGATGCTGAAAAAAAGAATCCATTTCAGATAATTTTACAAGAGTTTTACATATTGTGAACCAAATGAAGAGGTTAGGTGAATCAATGCAAGATTCACGCGTAGTTGGAAAGATACCACATTCTCTTAATCCTAAGTACAACCATTTAGTGGTTGTAATTGAAGAGTCAAATAAGGATTTGGATTCCATGACAATCGATGAACTAAATGGTCTCTTCAAACACATGAGCAAAGGATTCTCAAAAAAGAAAAGAAGGAAGACGAGTAATAGGTTTTGCAAGCGAAAATCTCCTTTAAAAACAACGGAGATATACGTGATAAACAAAAGTCCCAATCACGTGGAAGAGGCAGCGAGCAAGGACATGGTTGTGGTATTTGACGTGGTCAAGGAAGAGAAAGAAATGACCAAACGTTCCAAAATTTCTATAGTGGTGAAAGTTCTACTGAAGGTCATGGATAATAATAAGGCCAATTTAATATCAATAAAAATAAGGCTAATTTAATGTTATAAACTTATGATTGTGATAAATATGGCCATTTTGCATGGGAATGTTATTCTAAAAAGGTACAAGAAAAAACAAATCTTATTGAAGATAAAGAAGATGCAAAAGAATCAAACAATATTGTTAGCTCTCAAAGTAGAAGACAAGAGAGAAGATAATTGTACATGGTATCTTGACAATGGAGCGAGCAACCATATGATAGGAGACACAAGCAAATTTGTTGATCTTGGTATTGGTGTGATCGATAATGTGACTTTTGGTGATGGCTCAAAAGTAAAGATTGAAGGGAATGGTACAATCATGATTAAATTGAAAGATTTAAGTCATAGGTTACTTCTGAATGTTTATTATATTCCTAACTTGAGAAGTAACATCTTAAGTGTGGGCCAACTTTTAGAGGTCAATGGATGCAAAATTTTGATGAAAGGACAAAAGTTGTGGCTTCATGATAGAAACTCCAACCTTATAGCAACAATTTCTATGACGAAAAATAGAATGTTTTTAATAAGTCTACAAATAGTTGGTCCAATGTGTTTGAAGACTTGTGTGGAAGATCCTTCTTGGAGGTGGTATATGAGATTTGGTCACCTTAATTTAATTTTGAAGGGCTTAGATAGTTGGGACACAAGAAAAGGGTAAGAGAATTGCTTTGAGTTGATCTTCCTAATCAACTTTGTGAAGCATGTTTCCTTGGCAAGCATCCGAGAAAGCCATTTTCAAAACAATCTATTTCAAGAGCGATAAAGCCACTTGAAGTTTTGCATTCACATACATGTGGACCTATTAAACCCAAATCACTCGGTAAAAGTTCATACTTTATTCTTTTAATTGATGATTATAACAGAAAATAATGGGTTTGTTTGTTGAAAAACAAATCTTAAGCATTTGATACCTTTAAAAAGTTCAAAGCAATGGTAGAGAAAGAGAGTGGTTATGAATTCAAAGCACTAAGAAGAGATAGAGGTGTTGAATTTATATCTAATGAATTCCACAAATATTGTGAGGATCATGGAATTCGCAGACCACTTACAGTTTCTAGAATCAACAACAAAACGGAATGGAAGAATAGAACTGTTCTAACATGGCTAGATCCACGTTGAAAAATAAGAAGATGCGTAAACACTTCTGGTAGAAGCAGTTTTATGTGCAGTCTACTTGTTTAATCGCTCCCCTACAAAGAGCTTAAAGAATGTGACACCTTAAGAAGCTTGGAGCGGATGGAAGCCAAGTGTATCACATCTCTAAGTATTTGGTTCCATTGCTTATGCATAAGTTCCCAAATAATTAAGGTCTAAGCTTGATGATCGAAGTAAGAAATTACTTTTCATTGGATATGATAAAAAATCTAAGGGTTACAAGTTGTTCAATCCAAGCACCAACAAGACAGTAATCAGCAGAATTGTAGAATTTAATGAAGAGGCAATACGGGATTGGAGTACTATAGTGGAAGAATCTTACATTCCTTATTTTGATGAAAAATATTCAACACATCAAGATGAAGATGCTACTCCCACTATACCACCACCATCTCCTCATATGTCATCACCTCCATTGCATTCAAAGTGCAGAATTAGAATTATCTAGTTCGAGTGAAGCTCCAAAGAACTATAGAAGTCTTTTCGATCTTTGTGAAGTGATTGAAAGGTTTGAAGATAATACCTCCTTGTTTTGTTTCTGATATCGAACTAATGAGTATTGATGAAGCAAAGAAACAAAAGGAATGGACTCATGCAGTGAATGAAGAGAATCAGTCCATCAAAAGGAATGAAAGTTGGGAGCTGGCAACATTTCCTAAAGGAAAGAAGCCAATTGGAGTCAAGTGGGTATATAAAATCAAGGAAAACGCCAAGGGTGATGTCGTAAGATACAAAGCAAGGCTTATTGCAAAAGGTTACAAGCAAAAGGCAAGGAGTTGATTATGAAGAGGTATTCGCTCCAGTTGCTTGACTAGAGATCGTAAGATTGCTAATTTCAATAGCATCCCAATTTCGATGGAAAATACATTAAATGGACGTAAAATATGCTTTTCTAAGAAGTCTATATTGAACAACCATAAGGACTTGTTGTCAATAGTCATGAAAGAAAAGTACTTAGATTGAAAAAGGCTTTATATGGGTTAGAGCAAGCACCGTGGTCATGGAATAGTCGGTTAGAAAGTACTTGCATGATGATCTTTCAAAGTGCATTCACGAATATCCACTTTATGTGAAGTAGAAAAACGATGATGTTATCTATGTTTGCATCTATGTGGATGATCTCATATACACAGGGAGGAATATAGACATGTTTGAAGACTTTAAGAAAAAAATGACACGTGAATTTGAGATGACAGATATGGGACTTATGTCTTATCATCTAGGAATTGAAGTTGTACAAGGTGATGCTGAAATTTTGATCTCACGAGAAGCATATGTAAAAGAATTATCAAAGAAATTCAATATGATGAATTTTAATCCAGTGAGCACTCCAATAGAATGGGATAAAATAAAGAATGATTCATATGGAGAAAAGGTGAATCCAACCTTGTTCAATAGTCTGATAGGAAGTTTACGATACTTAACTTGTACTCGACCAGACATCTAGTAAGTCGCGTTATGGAGAACCCATCTACTTCTCATTTGAAAGCGGCAAAGAGAATTTTTCTATACTTAAAAGGTACACCAGACCATGGGTTGTTATACTCTACTTCACAAGATCTTAAACTTATGTGATATTGTGATATTGTGATAGTGATTTTGTTATAGATAGTGATTTTAAACTTCACCCTTGCTAATTGAGCTTTTGGGTGTCCACTTAAGTGATTCTTAATGAGGTTGATGTAATGAACTGGATGGGCAGATAATCTAAGGAAGAACCCAATGCATAACGATCAAGATAATTAGCTTTAATGACCTTAATCCACTCAATGTTTTTTTAAGAATGTTCTTCGAAGCAGGTTTGAATCCCATTTGTGTGAAGCAGGACTCACACAAGTGAAACCCAAAACACATGTTCTTGATATCTGTGGTTAAGCTAGAATTTGCCTGTCATGGACCCGAAACAGAGGCCACCTGTCCGCTTCACTTAAACAGGAAGGAAGTTGAAGGATAATTGTGTAGAAGGAAATTAAAAGGTGTGTTTTCTTCACCTGTATCAGAATTGAAGTTATTAGACCTAGTTGAACCTGATCAGCCCTTAATTCAAATTATCTTTACACCGAATTGGACCTAATGATCCATGCAACTTATTATATTACAAGGGGAAGAGAACACACCCTAAGTCTGCTAACATGAAATTTGAGGATTGGTAGTTATCTTAGACTCCGTTTGTATTAGAAAAGGAAGGGTAATATTAGGATTTGAGTTAGCAGTTAGTTAAGGTTCACAGAGGATGTCTAAGAGATTTAGGAGAGGTGAGAAATCATGTATTAGCATCTTTGTATCGGGAGAGACTAGCTCTCAAAAGCTAGAAGTTACTTCGTAGTTTTTAGGTAATATGTTTTCTTCTTCTCTTCTTCTTCTGTGCAAATATCTTCTTTCTTCATTTCTGATCTTATTTTTTTTTTTCTCTTCTTTGTTCTTGTTGTCAAATCTGCTTTTAGACTCTTAGTACATGTTTGGTTAGTGGGACTAAATTGTGGTAATGGTAATGCTTTTTAGTGTAAGTTTTTGAAGATATTCCAATGTGAACATCTATGGTAATGGAACTTGATGTCAAAACATGTGTTTTCCTTCATAAATTTCCATTACCACCCAATACCACCTTCCCAAGGGGTAATGGATGGTAATGAAATTTTAGGAAGGAAAACGCATGTTTTAGGATAAACTAGCATTACCATGGATGTTGACATGGGAAATACCTTCAGAAATTTGAACTAAAAACCATTACCATTACCACCATTTAGTACCGCTAACCAACCGGGCCGTCTCCCCTTTTTAAAGTGTTTGTTTCCTTCTAGGCTCAATAATCGCTTGAATAAGTGCCATTGACGATGTCCAAGAGCATGTCCTTATCTTTTTTGCTGCTAATTCTAGTGACATGTCTGTGATTGTACAATGTAATCAGTAATTATAGTGATTCTAAATAGAAATAGATATGTTATTGTTACCTATTGTGTTACCGATTTGGTCATTAATTTTCATTTTCTAGGTACAATGAATCAAGGAAACCGAAACAAAGCGTAAGGAAGATTTTAAATGGTGGTGGGAGCCTTTCAGTTCAACTTGTTGACGATGCCATAAGATGTTTTCATAGTGCCACACTTCTCTCTGCTTATGGTATTCATCACTTGTCTTGTTGTCAATATCTCAGTCAGAAGTTCTTTCCTCAATCTACTTTATCATGAATTCAAAAAAAGAAAAGAACAGGTCTCTAATTTTCTGGCAACTGTTTTTTTATTTACATCTCCAGAACTTTTGTGCATCTTTCAAGGTGGGCAAAAAGTCTCCTCCACAATACCATTATGCTAGATATATGTTTCTGGCTTCTGAGAGACTTTTTTTGCTGTATCCTCTATCTCATCATAGGTTGCTGCACTAATCTAATGGGTTGACTTGTTCTTGCCATGGAGATACTCATGGTTCAACTTTAAGTAAATTTAGGTTTTGGGTTGAAATCGAATTCGCTAAGTTCTTGAACACAGCAATCTTTTTTCAGGTCTAGGGCATATTTTGCCATGTGCACATGCGCGATGTGTGCTATCTTACATATGGGTTGGAGATTCATGCCTTAGTTTTGACCCCTTTCATCAGTTTCAAAGCACGCACCCGTTATGTACTTACTCACTGTATAGTGAATGGGATGCGAACATGCAAAGCCCACAGTAGATGTCAAGTTCACACAAAAGTAACACTGTCGAAACATGACCTCTTTCACTGCTGAACTAAGTTTATGAAAATAATCAAACTAATCAATGGGACATGTTTGTATTAGTGAAGTAGTAGAATTTCCACAAATCAATTATGTCAAGGATATCTTTCTAGAATACATAACAGTCTAATCCATCAATGAACTTCATAGATATTTCAGTCAGATTTTTGCCTTCTCATAGGGTACATCTTAAATAAAAAGCATACCATATGAAACTGGATTGGACTATCGGAGAGATTAGTATCTATCTATGTTACCCCATCTGACTGACCAAAAGTTGATTTAGTGCTGCATGTAAAAGGGGCACTAAATCCAAGGTAATCCCTCTGTGTCCATTTTCAATGATGTAGATAGATTGCCATCCACCTTTTTTGATAGTCGTGACTCGTGACAACTTGAAATTCTTAATCTTAGCTTAGCTGTTATATCTTAAGCCATAGTTGAGTTTGTTAAATCTCAAGCTCAGTTGCCTTGCTCTTAGTTCAGAGTCAAATTTAAGAAAATCTGAGGTATTTAATAGAACTTGAACAATAAGGCCAATCATTCAAGACCTGGAATGAATTTTGCTTGAACTTCTCTCATGAGCCCGTTTTAGGAAGCAAAAAATTAAAGCAATGACAAACGCAATTTAACGTGGAAAACCTCTCCCTTAACAAGTAGAGGAAAAACCACCAACCGTTTTAAGTTTCACTGATCCTTCAATGAATATTAGCAAAATCTTAAATTCACAAATCCCGTAAATTACAACTTTTTCAAGAACTCTATCTAGAAACATAATAATCTTGTAATCTCTCTCCATATTTGATGAATATACAAGACAATGATCGCAAGCCCCTTTTATATAGAGGTTGGAATCCTACCCCTAGTAGAATTAGCATCTAACTAAGACCTCATCCAGCTAGAGTTAGAAAACTAATCCTTTATCTTCCTAATACAATTATCAACATATTAGAAAATAAATAATCTCTTAAGAATCCTAACATAACAAGACTAGAAAAATAAGGCGAGAAAAGGCGGAAAACCCCGCGGACATGGGTTTCACCCAATGAACAAACTGAAACTTGCCAACTCGTATACAATGTTTTCTTGAACACTCCCAAAATCCACAACGTGTTTCTGGACCCTACTAAGCGTGTTGGACTATTGGGCTTGCATAACTAACACCAACAACCACAAATTTACCCTTACCTTGTGAGGTATCTTTGTGATTCACCAAATTAAAGAGAGCTGGAGGCTCTCTTTACTTGAGAATATTGAAATCCATCATAATTGAGAATTGGCTTCATCTTTGCAAAACAATACATATTTACTCCCTCTGTTTTCTAGTTGCAACATTTAGACTTTTTGGAGTATTTATATATTAACCTTGCTCTGAAATTTCTGACCAATATATAAATACCAAATCATAGTAAGATGTCCATCTCAATGTGTGTTTCAACTTTCAAGATGCTTAACAATACTAATGGTCAGAGCTGTGCGTTGGTAAGTGTATATAAAAAATGTCCCTACTGGAAAAAATGAGGGAGTATAATGACTATAATCTGATAATCTATGTATTCGTGTACATATGACTATGCCTGATTTACTGTCTTGTTATTTTGGTATACTCTTCTTATTTCTAATATTTGAATGTAGGTATGACGGAGGCCTGTTCTTCTCTTACCTTCATCACCCTCTATGATCCAGCTGTTAACAATGCTAACCAGCACCTAATGGAAGTAAGCGAGATTACACCCATCTCTGTACACCCAATAGGAGGTATCTGTGTTGGGAAGCCAGCACCTCATGTTGAGATAGTGATAAACAGAGAGGAGGAATCTTCTCATGTGGGGAGGATTATGACTCGGGGTTCCCATGTTATGATTCGTTATTGGGGTCAGAGTAGTGCTGTAGAAATTGATTCAGGTGCAGACTGGTTTGACACTGGTGATAGTGGACACATTGATGTACATGGGAATTTGTGGCTTGTCGGCCGTAGGAATTCTCGTATCAAAAGTGGAGGGGAGAATGTGTATCCTGAAGAGGTAAGAAGAACGTTCTTTTGCCTCAGTTATCTCTTTTGGTTGTAAACACCAAGCATGAACAACTCTGTTTCTTTGCGTTTCTACAATAACAAATAGATAATTCTCTGGTAAGTAATTGTATTTGACTGTTGTTTATGCGCCTTTTGGGCTTATATCAGTGCTATATTGGTGACACACAGGTGGAGGTCGTGTTATCTCAACATCCTGGAATTTCGGTTGTGGTAGTCATCGGACTCCCACATGCACGTCTAGGTGAAATGGTTGTTGCTTGTGTTCAAATTACAGAAAACTGGATCTGGACTGACTCTGCGCTGCCAAGCAATGTGGAATGCCACTTATCTACTAGCGTGCTAAAGGAGTATTGTCGAATTAAAAGTTTAACTAGGTTATTCTCTACTTCCTTCTCCAACCCCCCCCCCCTCTTCACAAAAGGAACTTGTTAGGAATATGTATCGTAGGCGCTAACAAATCAAACAATCGAAGTATAATATATGAAGAAATTAAGATATAAAGCAATAAAGAACACTATGAAGATTTAACGTGAAAACCCTTAAATAGGGAGAAAACCACAAACACTCCACTAGGACTTTGAATATGAGATGATGATACAAGGAGAAATCTTTGATCACTCTAGATTACTCTCTAACCTCTCTTTAGGTTCTCTAGTCCTATGTTGCTCAGACTTGGGTGCCCATGTCCGACACGGGTACGTGTCCAAGTGTCCGACTCGGCTATTTTTTTGGAATTTTTTCTATTTTTCAGCCCAAAATAAAGTGTCCAAGTGTCCCACCCATGTCCGAGTGTCGAGGATCCGACACGGGTACTTGAGGTGAAATGAAGAGTCCGAGCAACATAGCTCTAGTCTATCTAGATTAAAAGAATATTTCTCTCTTCAATTAATAATTAAACAATGACGACCTCTAACATATTTATACTAGGTGTTTTTTATTTATTTATTTAGGCATCCTAATTAACCAAGGAAACCAAATTAAACAAGAAAAAACCGAAAAGAAGAAGCAACATGGGTTGGGCTGAATATCTTGCAGGTGCAGGACACAATCTCCGCGGGCTAAGCAGTACAAAAGGTGCTCGGCAGCGCCGGTGGAGGCTAATACCTCGCCAAATCCTGTGGGTTGAGGGCCTTAATTCGTTGCCATGCTTGGCATCAAGCTATGCTATGTAGATTTGCCTTCGTCTTGCCGCAATCTATGCTCGATGCACGACACTTCCTTTACCCATCTCCACATATCATTACCCAACAATCTCCCACCTGGAGATCGGTAAAAGTGAAGAACACAACCCCCAATAAATATGTAGCACAATCTCAATTTGTCATCATTATTCTCTATACATCACCTAGTGCGGAATCACTTTCTTGTCACAGAGGAAGCAACACCGAGGTCTCACTCAACCCCGAGTCTCTATCACAACACGAACCATAAGGACTCTTTATAGTTCTACGAGCATCCCGACAATGCTCTCACCCAAACAAAACATCCTTCTCTAGGCTCGACTTCTCACGCACCACACTAATGTGTGTTTTCGTCACCTTTTCGTTCCACAATCCACTTTAGCCGAAGAGACACCGACTTTACTACCACGGTTCTTCACAGGCCTACTTTATACGGACTTTTGATTAAACGACACTATTTGTGAGGTTTTATTCATCCTTTCCTTAGCTACCTTTGTCGTGTTCCCTATGGTGTACATTGTTCCGCTTCTTGCCCCTCGAGCTACTACCATAACACCCTTAGCAACTTTCCAGGAACCACCCTTGTACACTACCTTATAGTTGGACTTGTTAATTTGACTAATTGATATCAAGTTTTTCTTCCTTGACATACTTCAGCTCAAACACGTCACCATTTGCAAGCTTCACGCTCACATCTCCCTTGCCTTTAACCTTTAATTGTCTATCATTTGCAATGTACACTTTCCCAAGTTTCTCAAATTTCAGATTGAAACAACTCCTAAACAACTCCTTGCAAGACGAAGAATGAAACGAGGAACTAGAATCCAAGATCCATGAACCAGTTGAGCTCTCTGCATTACTTACCACCAAAGCATCAGAAACATACTCCGTTACAGAGTTCTTCGAACCATCACTGTCTTCATCATTGTCTTGATCCTCCTCCTTTTTCTTTCCGTTATCGGTGTCTTTGGAATATGGGTGTTGTCTCCTATAATGACTTTTCTCGCCGCATCCCCACAGTCCACTTCTGCCTTACCAATTCTTCCACTGCCCTTTTCCATTGGACTTTCTCCGCTTAGATCTCCCATGTTGTCTTCTCCCTCTACCCTCAGTGTTGTATGCTCCATCGGATGACTCTCCAGAATCCTTACGCCGAGTACTCTCACTCAACACCAAATTCCTAACATCATCCAATTTAGTGCTTCCTTCCCTATGGAATTACTAATAGCAGCAACTACAATTTCCCACACTTTTGGTAAAGATGACAATAAAATCAAAGCTTTTACCTCATCTGAAAGGTAATTTTCAGAGAGGCCAATTGATTAATAATTTTACTAAATTCATTTATAAATTCAGCAACAGGTTCACCATAAATCATCTCAAGTTCAAACAAACGACACATCTAAAATATCCCTTATTCACAGTAGAAGGCTTCTCGTACATGTCTGAAAGAGTCTTGATCAACCCCGCCGTTGTTTTCACTTCCTTGACATTTAAAGCAACACTCTTTGCCAAAGTCAATCGAACTACACCTAGTGCTTTCCGATCCAACGTTGCCAAGTCTTCATCTTTTATTGCAGCAGGCTTCTTTTGCGACACAGGTTGGTATAGGTCTTTCACGTACAGATAATCCTCAATCTGCATCTTCTAGAAATTGAAATCCTTACAATCGAATTTATCAATCCTCACCTTCCCGGCATCCATTATACCTATTCAACATGATCTAGCCGCACAATGATTCAATCTAGCTCTGATATCACTTGTTAGGAATATTTATCGTAGGCGCTAACAAATCAAGCAATAAAAAATACTCAAAGATTTAACGTGGAAACCCTTGAATAGGGAGAAAAACACCACTAGGACTTTGAATATGAGATGATAATACAAGGAGAAATCTTTAATCACTCTAGATTACTCTCTAACCTCTCTTTAGGTTCTCTAGTCTCTCTAGATTAAAAGAATATTTCTCTTCAATTGATAATTAAACAATGACGGTCTCAAACATATTTATACTAGGGTTTTTTTTTTTAATTAGGCATCTAATTAACCAAGAAAACCAAAATAAACAAGAAAAAACCAAAAGGAAAAAGCAACATCGGCTGGGCGGAATATCCTGCGGGTGCAGGACACAACCTGTGGGCTGGCAGTACACTAGGTGCTGGCAGCGCCTAGAACTGCGGGCGCAGGTCACCAAATCATGTGGGCTGCTGGGCCTTAATTTGTTGCCATGCTTGGCATCAGCTATGCTATATAGACTTGCCTTCGTCTTGCAGCAATCTATGCTCGATGCACAAGGCTTCACACACGCACCTTACAACATACACTTCCTTTACCCATCTCCACATATCATTGCCCAACAGAAATAAAATTTGTAAGGCTAAGCTATTAGCAATCAAGAGATAGGAAACGCGGTGGGGGCCACACAAGTAAAATTATCTAAATGATGTCACCCTCTCTTGTTTGCTAATTAACGGTTTGTCATTTAGTTTCTTTTCAAATAACATTCCTTTTGTCTGTCTGTATGCATGGCTGTTAAATACCTCCTCACTCCTGAGAGAGAGACTTAGTTTGCTAACTGATGAATTATTGTTATATTACGCTTGCAGGTTTAAGATACCTAAAGCTTTTATGATATGGAGGAAGCCTTTCCCACTTACAAGCACAGGAAAAGTTAAGCGAAATGAAGTTAAGACAGAGGCTATGTTGCATCTACAACCTTTACTTTGTAATCTTTAAGCTGAAATGCTGGATACACTCTCCTCAGCCTTTATGCACTGCTATTAAACATATATCATCAACATCAGTCGAAATTGGCTATTTAGGGTACGTTCTGTTCAACTTAAAAAATTAAGTTTCAGGTCCAATAAGTTCAGATAAGTTCAGATAAGTTGCAATAATGTCTAATAAGGGTAATAAGTTCCAATAAGGTCTAATAAGGTCCAATAAGTTCCAATCAAGTGCAATAAGTTCCAATCAGGTGCAATAAGTTCCAATCAGGTCTAATAAGGTCCAATAAGGTCCAAATAGTCAATGTTTAATAAACATTTGTATTATTGTTCATTATTTTGTTATTCATAATTTCATATCACTATTAGCTGATTATGTTATTATTAGAATTTTAATTAAAGTACCACAATGATTATATAGTATCTTGTATTAGTGTCTATTATTTTATTATTATTTGTATTATGTCTATTATTTTATTATTTATTTATATTATGTCTATTATTATTATTCATATTACTATTAGCTGATTATGTTATTATTAGAATTTTTTATTAAAGTACACAATGTATAGTATTATACTTGTATTATTGTCTATTATTTGATTGTTCTAATTGCTATTAAATATATTATAATCATGGTCAAATAATTAAGGTTAACAATAATAATAATTTATTACAATATTTTGAATTCGTCTTTAAATAACTAGAGATAACATGTTTTCGTTACTAATAACATGAAATATAAATTTTTGATTTCTACTAGTGTTCTTATAAAACCAAAACAAAACTATTAGATATATTAGTGGTGAAAGTTATGTATAGGCAAATATATAAATAGTAAATTTTTTTGTTAAATAATTAACATAAGAGATAATTAATAATCATTATTTTTTAAAGGACGAATTATAATAATTATTACTCCATAAAAAATTTTGAGGGGTAGTATTTACGTTAGTGGTAATATTTATGTTATTCATGGTCAATGTTTTTGTCTAATAAGGTCAAATAAGTTTCAATCAGGTCCAATAAGGTCTAATAAGTTTCAATCAGGTTCAATAAGGTCTAATAAGTTTCAATCAGGGCCAGTAAGGTCTAATAAGTTTCAATAAGGTCAATAAGTTCCAATAAGGTCCAATAAGCTCCAATCAGGTCCAATCAGGTCCAATAAGTTGAATCAGGTTTAATAAGTTCTAATAAGTTCAGTTCAGGTTCAATAAGTTCAGTTCAGATAAGTTTCAATAAGTTCAGGTCCAATAAGTTGAATAGAACGCACCCTTATTCCCCTTCTCTATTACATTATTAATACATCCTACGTGATATCTTGTAGTTGAGCTGGGAGGAGCAAGGTATGTAGCTAAGATAGTGCTGACTACAGAAATTAGGTACCAGTTTAACTACTCTAAGATAGAGGTGGCCGTTCGGTGGGGCCTAATTGGACCTAGTCCTAAACCGACCCGTAAAAGGACCGGTCCATTCTGGACCGCCAGATGATCGGGCCTAAACCAGCTCGGAACCGGATGACCAAACTGGTTCTCGTGGGCCAAATTGATGTGTGAGGAAACCGGTCCTGCCCTAACCCTGAACCGGACTGTGAACCACACTCAGCCCTGAATCGGACCATAAAAAGTACTAAACCCTAAACCGGCCTATCAAACTAGTCGAAAAAATGCATAAAAGTACTTCATCTTTGGCCCAGTTATCAAAAACACAACTGTATATGGATGTAAATGCTAGTGCATATACATTTAGAATTTAAAAATCAAAGCGCATTTTCATTTACGCAAAAAAAGAAAACAATGAACTGGTGGGCCAAACATGAATCGGTTTAGCCCGTCTCGAGCCATGAACTGGGGGCCGAACTAGTTCGAGTTTGAGAAAACCCAACCTTGAACCTGAATCGGACCGAATCAATCAGCTAATCGGTCCAGTTTAAGTTCACACCGAACTGAACCGGCCCATGGCTTCTTTGAGAAATTTTTTCAATGTTTGGTTATGCATTGTTTGTATTCATTAATGTCATCTTCATAATCTTGAAATTCATAATCAGCTTTAAACTATAGTCTCATGATTAGATTTATTGATGTACTCTTGCATGCATTTATAGTTGGTGCTGCTTTTTGCTTTTCTAGTTTGTACCTTACTTCAGCTCTTAAACTTGGTAGTTTAAGTCAGAACTTCTCGTTAGACGGTCTTTTTTTATATTAGAATTTTTACTATTACATTTGATAATGACACTAAATAGGCTATAAATTGTAAGTGGTATATGTAGAGAGTAATGCCTTGCTGGAGATTTGAATTATCATAGCTAGGCAAATTCATTAGGTTGTTTAGGAAAGCATATAGAATAGTATCAATTGATGAGTGCTAAAAGAATTGCTGGATAACTAACAAGATGTAAAAAATTAACATGGAAGAATGAAGATGCAAGGGGTATTAATAAGGTGGAACTTGGAAGGTGTGCTATAAAGTGATATATACGGTTTTTGTTAGCAAATACGGAGTAATTATTATACAAGCTTTTTGGGTAGCATTTCGTACAAGTACTAAATATACTACTCCCTAGTCCTTCCATTCTTAGTGGTGTTGCTACTTAGAATCTTGACATTATTTAGAATCGTAAATAATCTTCTAATTTTTTTATCAATATATTAAGATAAAACATAGCTATGTGGGGACTTATTTGATTCGTTTCCATGAGTATTTTAATAATATCATTTTTTTTATAATGTCTTACTAATATGTTATTATATATTAATAGACACGATATGTATTGTCAGATGTGCAAATTAAACTAGAAACAGTTGCGAGGAACAAAAATAGTATCTTAGTTATTGTAACTATTATACATTCTTAGAATTTAATATTATCTTCATCACTAGGGGTGTGAAGTATTCCGGATGGAAAAGGTGATAACGAGAAAGGTCGGGGATTGTGGTTACGTGCTTCACCTTGCAAAGGATATGAAACATAAAGAGGGGACTAATATTATTCTAGCTTAATTTCAGTTTGATAAAATCAGACAAGTTTTTCTTTTAAAAAAAAAATACAATTAGACAAGTATTGCAGTATGAACCCTTAATTAAAACATTCTAATTTTTGAATCAACACAATCCATAACATCTCGTTTCCGATGATTATAATTGTTTGTAAATGTAAAAAACAAACGTATTTTTTGATCGTCCATAATATCAACAAGTGGTATAAGAAAATCATGATAAGTAAGGTAATAATGGATATTGAATATCAGAACTCCTAAACATATGGCTTTATCCCATATGTGTCTGTGTCATTGGTGACTCATTTTTTCGATCAATCATTTTTTTGGACAAAAGAAGTAGTTCATGGGAGAATAGGGACTTCCTCACAATCTTAAGCTTGGAGCTCGATGGCCAGCAATCAGAGACACGAGAGTAGGGAAGAGCAGGAGGTGTTACCGGACATCTAATCCAGTCTGATAAGTTTGGAATGGACTATATATATTGAACTCTAACTTTTCGCGGTCCACTTACATCTCTAATGCATATTGCTGAATGATGATAATTCCTCGATCTCGTCTTGAGGAATGATAAATTTATGATGGGTATATTCCATTTGCCAGATATCCATATAGTGTATGTATTGCATCATAGTGTATGTGTTGCACCATGGTGTTTGTGTTTCTTTTCTTCTTTTTTTTTTTACACAAATACTATATGAACACTGTTATAGTCTTATCATCTCTCGTTCTTCATATGGTGGAAAGAAAGCTAAAATCGATGCTTAAAATTGAAATGTTATTCGTGATTATTTATTTTTGCATTATATTTACATTTCTCTCTATTTTCGTAATAGTAGCTTACAGTTTTGAAGTTCATGTGCATGTTTATGTTTTTATTGTTTATTATCATTAGTTTTGTTTTTGAAAAATAATGTTAACTAATCTAGTCAAGTATTTTTGGTTATACTCTATTGTTTTGTATATGATGCGAAATTATTGAGGATATCCAAAATTATTGAGGATATACACCAATTGAACATTTTCATTACTAAGTTATGTTCATGTGAACTATTTTGATGAATTTGTGTGGTTGATCTCGATATGTGGCATGATTTATTATGCTTAGCGTTTAGTTGCCACGTGTAAGATAAGATTAGGGCTAAAAAGTTATGTATTCTCATTAGGATAAAAGAATATATAGTACAAGCTATTTGAGGAATCCTACAATGAAAAGAATTCCTTCTATACATGACTACTTTTATATTTACATATCCTCAACACCCTCACTCGAGTTGGAGTATGGGGCTCAAGATTGCCCAACTTGAACAACAAAATTCAAATTGAGACTTCTCAAGAATCTTAGTAAAAATATCTCCTAATTGAGTAGAAGTAGACACATAAGAAGGATCAATAGACCTTCAAGAATAGCATCTCTGCACATAGTGAAAATCAATCTTAATATGTTTTGTGCGGTCATGAAAAACAAGATTTTTAGCAAGATGAATGGCAAATTGATTGTCATAGAAAAAAGGAATAGACTTGGGATGATGAACTCCCAAACTCAACAAAAGTCCCTTAAACCACTTGAGTTTACAAGTAAGAGCAACTATAGAACAATATTCAGCTTTAGCAGGAGAGGGAGAAACTGTGTATTGCTTCTTAGTTTTCTAAGAGATAGGTGAATGACCTAGGAAAACAATCCAGCCTGACAACAATCACCGGGTAAGGGGGCAGGCGGCCCAATCCAAATCACACCGTTGCTGAAGAGATAACTCACTATCCGAACGTAAGAGAATGTCGGACCGGGTGTGCCTTTGAGGTAACGAACAACACAAAAGGCAACCGCCCAGTGAGCCTGGCTATGCTCCTACATGAACTGAGATAAGATATGAACCACATAGGCGAAATTCGGACGAGTAACAGTCAAGTAGGTGAGGCAGCCAATAATACATTGGTAGGATGCAGCAATAACGAGAACTGGACCACCAACATGAGCAATGCGTTGGTTTTTATCAATGGAAAAGGAACTAGGCGTAGTACCTAACATCCCAGCCTCAGAAATTATATCCAACGTATATTTACGTTGACGAAAGAAAAAACTAGATGAACCTCAAGCCACTTTAATATTAAGAAATTATTTCAAAGGACCGACATCATTCATTTTGAAACAATCACTCAGATAAGTCTTAAACAAGGTAAGTGAGGTGGAATCATTCCCAGAATTAATGATATCATCGATATAAACCAATACATTAAGCTGAACAGAGCCACGAGTGTAAGTGAACAAAGAATAATCAGAGTAGATTGCAGGAAACCATACCATTTCGAGGCCGAGAATAATTGTGCAAACCAACAACGGGGAGCCTGCTTCAACCCCTATAATGATTTGCGTAAACGACAAACCATATGAGATTTCGGACATTCAAAACCAGGAGGGAGTTTCATATAAACTTCCTCATCGAGATCACTATGAATAAATGCATTATGAACATCCATTTGATGCAGTTTCCAATTTTTAGAAGCAACGATTGCAAGAAAAGCTCGAACAATGGTCATCTGTGCCACAGGAGCAAAAGTTTCATTGTAATCAACATCATCCTCCTGATAGTTGTCAAAACAACCAAACGGAATTTCAACCATTCCACAAAACCATCAGACAGATATTGGATACGATAAACCCATTGACTTCCTAAGGCACGCTTCCCTGGACGAAGTGCCTCTAAAGTCTATGTGCACAAATGTCATCCTGCATAGAAGCTTTTCATCCATCATCCTTCATAGCTTCTTTAAAAGATCTGGGTTCATTGTTAGAAATAACAACAACAATAAACTTCCAATAATGTCCATATTTTTTTTTTGCAATTTATATAATGAGCTATAGGGTAAGGAGTACCTGAGAGAGACTATGAGGATGAAGCAGAGGGAGATGGACTTTCAGCAACCGCAGAGTGAGTAACATAATTGTTTCATAAAACGAAGGAAATTTTTTTCCCTTTTTCCCCGGCCTAAATCCACAATTTCATCATTAACAACAACATTTTCATCATAGCCAACAGTAAAGGGCGGAAGAGGAGAGCCCAAAGAAGGGCGTAAGTTAGGCCAGGAAGAAGAGTGGAGGGGAGAGGATGGTTGGGCTTGGTCCACTTTAGGGACAAAAAGAGAGGAAGGACGAGAAGAGGGTAGCTTTGGGCGTGGGCCTGCATTAGAGATAGTAATATCCGAAGGAAATGATGAGGAGGCAGCTGGCACTGGCCCACCAGCGGGTGAAACAGGGACACGAGAGTGAGAGAGATATGAGTTAGTGGGTGATAGCCCATCATCGTGTGAAACAGGGGCAAGGTGAGGAGAGGGGGATGGGGTATTGGCGCTGGCCCATCAGCGTGTAAAGCAGGGAGTTTGAGAGGGGAGGAGGTGGGGTTCATTGGGCGTTGGGTTTGGACCAGTGATGCAGAAGGAGATTTGTGGGCTATTGGGGAGGGATTATTTTGGGTGATTGTGGTGTATTTTGAGGAAAGGAAGGAGAAGAGAATTCGGCAAAATTCGGGTGAATGGGAATTGGTGTCTGTAGGTAAGAGGGAGGATGGTGTAATGTTGGTATCTTCATGTGATTCAAATGGAAATACTTCTTCAAAAAATTCCTTATTCTTCAAATCAAACAACTTCTAATCCTTTTTATAAAGATATCCTACAAAAATACACTTTCAACTTCGACTAGCAAACTTGTCACCCTTCATTAGGGGAAAAAAAAGGAAGGGCTGTGCTGGAAGGGCTGCGCTTTCTTCATTACGCAGCCCTTCTATACAGTAGGGCTGCGCTTTTAAATAAAACGCAACGCTTCGTTAAAGTAGGGCTGCGTTTTAATAGAAAAGCGCAGCCCTTCACATATACTAGGGGAAAGTTGAAACCCTCTCTCTCCTCCCATTTCATCTCATCTTCTTCATCTCCTCACAAAAAAAAAAAAACCGTCTCTCTCCTCTTCACGCCTCCTCTCCTCACAAAAAAAAAAACGTCTCTCTCCTCTTCACGCCTCCTCTCCTCTCCTCTCATCTCCTCCTCTCCTCTCATCTCCTCCTCTAATCATTTTCTTCGCAACAGGTGTTTCAGAGTACTTCGCAACAGGTGCTTCAAAAACCCTAAGATCTATAATTCTCTCGCCTTTTCCCCCATCTCCTCCTACAATTCTTGTTCGTAATGATACACAACATAGTGCAAATTGAGTTTCGGAACAACTCATATCAACTTCCTCCAAAATCAATTAGCATCCTTCCAGATTGTTTGAATGCAACTTTTAACACAGCGCAGTTAAGTTTTTGTATTGGATGTAACAATTAATAATTGCAGAAATCTTATGTATGATTCTTAATCTCGTTTTTTTACTCTCATTTCACAGATACTAACAGAAAGTGGAACTCCGCTGTTGTTGATTTTTTAGGTCTATAATTTTAGATCTATAATTTTAGGTTTTTTTTTCATTTTCGTTTATTTTTTTCATTTTTTGTTCATTTTCAGATTAGTTTATTTTTTTAGGGTTATTTTTTTTAATTTTCGTTAATGTTCAGATTAGTTTATTTTTAGATCTATAATTTTAGGTTATTTTTTTCTTTTTTGTTCATTTTTGTTAACTTCATTCTGTTTTTATTTTCGTTCCTTTTTTTTTTCTATTTCCGTTCTTTTTTTTCATTTCAACACTAAGATTTCAGGAATTATTTAATTTCAGTTGTATATTACAGTATTTTGGTTGTATGATATTCATCAGAATCAATAAAAATCTAAATTTTAATTTCAATTCTGGAATTGCATTTACACGCCTGTTGTTGCTGTTGCTTTATGAAACTATATGATTTCAATTTTTTTATTTTTTTTTGGTCTAAAAGGGTTGCGCTTTTTACCTAAAAGCGCAGCCCTTGTCTAGAGAAGGGATGCGTTTTTAGGTAAAAAGCGCAACCCTTCACTTGTAGAAGGGCTGCGTTTTTAGGTAAAAAGTGCAGCCCTTTGTTGTGAAGGGCTGCGCTTTTTAAGCGCATCCCTACTTAAAAAGTGAAGGACTGCTATTGAAAGGGCAGCTGTCAAAAAGCACAGCCCTAAGGGCCTTTTTTAGCGCAACCCTTCCTTATTTTTCCACTAGTGCTTAGTTTTGTAATTATGAAAAAAATAAAACGACAACTGAAGGTGTGAATAGCCTCGTAAGCAGGAGAATAAACATGAAGAACTTCAAATGGAGATTTATTATCTAAAAGGACAGAAGAAGTTTGATTAATAAGACGAGCAGCAGTAAGAACACTCCTTCCCCCAAAAATAAATTGGTAAATGAGCTTGAAAACACAAAGCCCTCCCCACATTGAAAATGTATTTATGTTTTCACTCAACCCTCCCGTTTTGTTGAGGTGCGACAACATAAGAAGTTTGAAAAATGATGCTAGAGGCATGAAAATATTCCAAAAGATAATTATATTCAGTGCCATTGTTACTTTGAACAATTTTGATGGTTTGAGAGAATTGACAAGTAACCATAGCAACGAAAGCCATAAACATTTGAAATACTTCAGTTTTATCCTCCAATAAATATATCAACACAACACGAGAAAAATCATGAACTATTGTAACACCCCGATGATTCTCTCTTTCCCAAAAAATACTTTTCAAATATAAAATCAGAGAATCATCGAAGCATTATCGCCCATGTGATAACATATTGGCTTTTTCAGAATTTTGCAGCGGAGAACATATAACTGAACATAGAATTGGAATATAATAAATAATCAAAGTAACTTTAAAATCAAACAATATTGTTAACTTTAACATTAAACAAAACTTAAATATAAATGTATCTACTAAAACAATAAATAGATTAATCTGCTACACGAGCTCTCCATTCCCAAAACCCCATGATGCATATCTACACACCTATAGATGTCAGTGCACTAAAGAATCTGCTCACCAAGAATTGATCATCACAAGATCAATAAGGCAAAGTCATGATTAACACATACAAACAAAGCACGTAGTCAGCAAAGCTAAGTACTACATAATAATAAATAAATATTCCTAACATGATACTAATAAATATAAACAGGGATAAAACAACATAACAATCTAAAAATCTGCAGATAACTTTTACTGAACTAAACTTTAACAATCTTTTTATTACTTTAATGAAATAGTTATTGGACGGAGTTGTCTCATCTAAAACCAGCCCCCCTTTTGAAAGACGAAATACGGGCGCGACTCTGTATTCCATAATGACCTACGATATCGAGGAACCTTTTAATAAAAATAGGAATGGTGATCAATCTAGCTAATTCCCAAAAAAAGCCATGGCACGACCACTATGAACCCCAACTCTTGATTGTCCAACTTTAGACGTGCTCTAGTCTAAAGTTTATTACTATCCAAGTTTCATTTTACATGATTTACCAATTATTACTTGTTATGACAAACAGGCAATACAGATAATATATAATCAAACATTCACAACTTCATTCCTTTTTATCTTATGATTAAATAAGTGATCATACAACTTACAACCCAAGATTAATTCCTTCCAATACTTCTTATTAGTTGAAGTTAGTCAGCAACCAACTTACCTTTCAAAGACAGAAATTATCAACTTACCAAATAAGGTCCACAATCATCATAGAGTAGTGAAAATAATAATATACGGGAACACATACTTCAATCATGATCCAACTTAATAAATATATTATTACTACCATGTGAATTAATAAATAAAGTTTTCAACCAACATGCTTGCATCAATATTCCATACA
This sequence comes from Beta vulgaris subsp. vulgaris, assembly GCF_026745355.1. Taxonomy (NCBI): domain Eukaryota; kingdom Viridiplantae; phylum Streptophyta; class Magnoliopsida; order Caryophyllales; family Amaranthaceae; genus Beta; species Beta vulgaris. Next base: position 48,628,193 of record NC_079202.1, read on the forward strand.
AACATGATATTAATCTCAGAATTAAATCTCATACTTGACATTAGGGGTGTTAACGAGCCGAACCGAGATCGAACCTGACTAGGCTCGGCTCGGCTCGAGCTCGAAGCTCGTCGAGCTTGAAATACTAGGCTCGGCTCGAGTTCGATCCCAAAACCTATGGCTCAGCTCGAGTTTGTTAGGCTCGAAAAGCTCGAAGTCCAAGTTCAACTAAAGCATATACTCCAAAGTCAGAATTTAAAAGGCCCAAAAATTTAGTTTTTTAGAGGCCTTATTATCCAAACTTTTGTTCACTGTATAGCCCAAAAAAATAATAGGCAAGTTGTAGTCTATATCTAACTCAAGGGTTTATTTTATAGAGCATTTGACATAGATCATTGTTAAAACCACCGATGTGGGACAACATAATTTTTAGCTTGTTGTCGTATGCGGTATGCGGTATGCTGTATGCATGTATTATTAGCAAGGAGTCACAATTCACATGTTTGCTTTAAGTGGTTGCATCATACTCATATGAATCTCTCGACCTTGACTGTCGTGACAAATCCCTAAGAGCCATTATGGAATTCCCTCTTGAGATTTACGAAATGCTGCATTTCTCTGCAACTGAAATGTACTGGTACAAATCATCAACAGGACAAAGAAGCATTCTTAACAATGGTTAAAAGCAACGGAAAATGTTGTATGATACCTCGAGAGGAAATCAGAAGGTTGACCATATACCTCTGAAATATATAATATTGACTTATTAGAGCCTCTGTTTCAACTTTCATGTCATTATCTGCGTGTTAACTGATCTAGCTTTCAGATTATAGCAGATTTTATTGAAACCCACATATTCTCTCATTTATTTTATCAGAACATCTATTTTTTTGGATGGGACATAATACGGTTTTCTGGATTCATTTTTCATGATTAACATCAGGAGCTTGTATGACAAATTAGCTCTCCTAATAATGTGTTTGGATGAGAGGAGCTGAAGAGAAAGGAAGGATAGGGTGAGTGTTACAATTGTTTGTTTGTTTTAAATTTTCATTGGGTTGAGAAAAAAGCCCTTAGTTTGTATTTTTTAATTGGGCAAATTTTTTTTAATATGGTATATATTTTTAAAATGGACTTGAAATTGTAATTCAAGTTGGGTTAGAAATTAATGTATAAAAATTTGTACTTTAAAATTTTCCGAACATGTTTGCGAGCTTTCGAGCCGAACTCTACTAGGCTTGGCTCGGCTCGTTAAGGTCGCGAGCCGATCTCGAACTCGAGCCGAGCTTTGACCGAGCTTTGACCGAGCCGAGCTCGAACAGTTTGCGAACCACCCTGGCTCATTAACACCCCTACTTGACATGTTTGCACACAGGCATAAAACATGTAGAATACAATATATTAGTAATCATATATGAACCACAAAATTCTTATACATGATACTACATAACTTTCCCTCCTAAAATCATGATACTACATCAAACAACACATAAGTATGTACGTACCTTGTGTAGACAAATTGATATGCCACTTTTTAACACTTTAGAAGTCGCCTATAGAGTAATCTCCGCCTAAAACAACCAATAGAATTTATAATTAATACTCCAAATAAATTACAACAACTTTAGAATACTTTAAATTTCCTTTAAAAATATTTAAAAGTTGTTTTTATCATTAAAACTTCAATTACTCATCTTCCCTAGCATAGGACTACTATACTAGTCATGAAAACCCATAAAACTCCATTAATAACAACCTTTCTAAAATTTCAGAAACTTATAAATTATTAAAACCCCCTTTAAACATACTTAAACATGCTTAAATTCATAAGTGAAATCAATTTCATAGTTTATAACATGCTACTATGATTTTTCAATCTTTAACACGCTAAAAATCCATGCTTTGATAATATCCAATTTAAACATAATAATCAAATTTGAATTTTTTTACTTTCAATACATAATTTATATAATCATAGATTGATCATTATAACAGTAAATTAAAGCTTCTAATCATAACTATTACTAAAACAAACCATAAAAACATTATCTTTAATCAAAACTTGAGGAAGAAGAAAAGAAATCAAACCAACACAAGAAAAGAGAGAAAGAGAGGATCGCCGGACAAGGACCACGGTAATGGTGGTGGTGTTGTGCGTGATGATGTTTCTTGTGAAGGAAGAAAGTGTTTCTTGAAGAAGAATAAAGAAGAACGAAGAGAAAAACAACGTGGAAGGAAGAAAAAGAGTGGTCGGCTATTGTGACTGGGAGGAGGAGAGAGAATATTTGGGTAAAATATTTGGGCTTAATAATATTTATAGGCAAGCTTTTCTTTTGGGATTAGGAAAAGACAATTGGATCCTAAGTAGGATAGAATAATGAATAGGATTGATGAATAAACTCCTAACATTACTAGAAGTTCCTTTTCTTAGTCCAATTAGTATTTGGATTCCTCAAGCCCATTTAAAATCATTTTTCAAATCCAATTAGTATTTAAAATATTTTTCAAAGCATGCCTTAACAAAATATTATAACTTCCTCAAATCTTTATAATAATTCCGTTGACTTTCAAAATAGTCAACCTTTTAAATAAATAAATTATTTTAAACTAAATTATATATATATACATATATATGTATATATATATATATATACATATGTATATACACACATATACTAAAATATATTTATAAAATTCATAAATTTATAGGGATTACAACTATTGTAAGAAAATATCCTGCACCAGTACAAGAAGAAACATGTCTATAAGCACCCCATAAATCACAAAGTATTTTCTCAAAATCCTACTAGCTCTATTATAACTTAAAGGAAACTTGTCTCTAGGATGTTGAGCACGAAAATATATTTTACATGCTTTATTCAAACTACCCTTATGACCACAAAGTGGAGGAAGTAACTTCACCACTCAATCTGAAGTGTCCCATACGCCTATGCCAAAGGTCAAACTCCGAAGTGATATTGTTGATAGAAAATTGCCCCTGTTGCTCATCCCCGTAGAAGTAGTAAAGTCCATCCCGCCTATTCCCCATATTCCAAGCAGCTCCCTCATGTGGTCCTGTATAGCACACATAAAAGAGTTAATTGCGCAATACATGACATATCATGTGATAACTGAGAGACTGAAATTAAATTGCAACTTAATTGAGGAACAATATGAACATTAATGAGAATAATGGAATCAGACAAACGAACAGAACCCTTGTGAGCTAGTGGCGGCTGGTAGGCGTGTCGCGCACCTATCAAAAGTAATTACCTAACTAACCTCCTAACTATGTAGCAGGGCAAGTCAGGGTCGAATCCACAGGGACAAACAGTATCAAACACTAGGTATCTTGACTCAATCTAACTAAACAAGTGACAAACGATGATGGAAAGGATGTTGAACTAAGACTAATGTAAACTATGACAATTACTAGAAACACACAAGGTATATCAATTAATTAAAACATCTAGAATTAAGCATCACCACTAGCATGACCAATACATGAATAATTTCCATCCCAATAAACATAATCAACGATTCAAGAGGAGTAATGCACCCTATAACTACCAAAGACCTCTCCCGAGTACCAATGGCTACTCTAAACAAGCAATCAAACCTACTCCCGTGGAATCATGCAAGAAAGAGACATTAAGCATAGCATTACAAATAAATTCCTAGCAATCCTATCTAACTATTCCCATAGAGATATTCATACCATTGATTGAATCAACAAAACCATCTAGATTCAATTCCCATTGAAAACAAGATATATGGAGTCAAATCAAAATCATCTATCCTAGTATGATAATGAGCATAAGAACAATCCAATCAAACAAGAACATTGATCACATAAACATGGGATTAATGGAGGAATTCATGTATTAATCATTGCTAGGGTTTAACTTAACCCTAGATTAATAGACTACTCACACATAATTGAAATAGCAAAACAAATAATAACAAATTAAAGACATGATAATAATGAAGGAAAAGAAGAGATTAGAAAAACTTATTCTTTACTTGAAGGAATCAAACTTGTAGAATTCAAGGTTCAATAATGGAGTTCTCTCTCCAAAAACTCTCTAAAAAGTAATACTCTATTCTCTAATAATGAAAAAGTACCCAAAAGTCTGTTTTAATAAAACCTAATATCGTTTACATAAACTAAGAAAAATAATTAAAAGTCGCGGATTTAACCGAGCAGCAGCACGCACGGTCGAGCGACATTCTGCACGGGCGTGCAGCACTACGCACGGGCAAGCAGAAAGTTGCTTGGGCGTGCGTGCAAAACAGAAGCTTTTGGGCGATTTTGTTACGCTTCCGCACGGGCAAGCGAGATCTCGCTTGGGCGTGCGCCTTGGTGCGTGGGCAAGCGAGATCTTGCCTGGGTGTGCACCTTGCAGCGTGGGCAAGCGGACTTCTGCTTGGTCCCACAAAGAGGATAATCTTTGAAATCATCATTCATTTGACTCCAAAAGCACTCAAACTCATCTTCTTGCATCCGAAAACCGCCATCTAGACCATCTACGAACCATATGAGCTCCTCCTAGTCACAATCGGCCTCAATAACCTGAAAATCACATGAAAACCCCGAAAGTGTCTCGAAATAACACAATAGTTCAGAAGAGTGCCCAAATCATGCAATTAGACCTAATATGCACTAAAATCTTCATGAAAATGAGACTTAATACCTACCTATATGCAACTAAAAACCGACTTATCAGCGGCCACTGTTGATTCATGAGGAAGACCAACAACATAATTGAAAACCTCAACGTAATCAAATAACCAAGATTATTCACCCATAATATGATGAAAAGAACCCGTATCAATAATCCAAGAGGAAGAAGAAAACATACCACTCAAGCGATCATCCGAAACTTTAGCATTACAGATAATCCCGAAAAGAGCTTTCCATTGATCGATGGAGAAGATAGAAGCCAAAGAAGTGCTTGTGATGGCAGCAGCACTGGCGGCAAGTGGGAGTTGGTGTAGCATTGGCCTTGACTGAGCCACGACCATGGCTAGAAGAAGAAGATCAAGAGCCACGAGCTTCGATTTTGGTACCTTGCCAACCATTTAGATAACCAACAACTTCATAACAAGCGCTAACGACATGACCATGCTTTTTGCAATGAGAGCATTCATGAAGCACCCAACACTTAGTTAGACACATCGTGCCTTACCTTATTAAAATTAGTACATGCAGGACACTCACCGCGGCCAGGACCCTGACCCTGACCCTGACCTGTGTTGGATTGTATAACAAAACACAGCACATCCGTGGGCTTATTAACTGGAAGAGACAACGACCTAACGCTTTCATCTTGAACCACTAAGTGATAGGCGGGGTCAAAAAATAAAAGGGGGTCGGGAGATAAAATATTTGATCGAAAAGGGTCATAATCAATATGTAAACCCATCAAAAAATCATGTAATTTTTGTTCACTACGGCGAGAGGCATGACGAGAACCAGCTTCACAGTTAGAGCAACAAGAACATGAAATTAAAGGTTTATGTTTATTCAATTCCTCCACAAAGTATGTAATTTACTATAATAAGTGGAAACAGTCATGGAATTAGGTTGCTCACATTTAGCAATAGCAGATTTAAGGTTATGAGTATGAGGTCCATTCACCAAAGCAAAACGAATCTTAAGTGAGCCCAAAGACGATAAGCATCACGAAACTTAGGAAGAGTAGATTAGGGTTAATAGTGTTAGTGGTCCAAGAAATAAGCATAGCATTAACAGTTACCCAGTCTGCTGTGGTATAGGGAGGCATGGCCTCGGTGATGATGCCATCAAGAAATCCAAATTTCCTACGAGCTTCAAGTGCCATCTTTATATCAGCGACCCAATCATCATAATAATCGAGTTTGAGGCGGGTAGGAGTAATAAAATCACCCGGACGATCACCCGAACCAAGATAAAAGGAGTATTTGTATTTAATAAAAGGAGTAGATGATTGTGGAGGAGCGAGCGGCAGGGCTATCATCATCTCCCACCATGAAGGGAGATCACGGCAGCCAAGAAGTGAGAAAAAGAAAACAACCACGGAATTCCAGCAGCCACGAGACAGTAGTGGCGACAACAAAGAATTCCGGCAGCGCAGGAAACAACAGTGACGGCAGCAAGGAATCTCAGCAGCATATAATTCCGGCAGAAACCGACAGCCACACAAGGAGAGAAAAAGTGAGAGAGGCGAAAAAAATCAGCCTTTTGGTCTGATACCATGTAAAATAAGATTAGGGGCTCAAAACTTATGTATTCACATTAGGTTAAAAGAATATATAATACAAGCTATTTGAGGAATCCTACATTGAAAAGAATTCCTTCTATACAAGACTACTTCTATATTTACATATCTTCAACACCACATACCGAGTTTGCAAAGTTAACTTTTGAGATAATTTTCATTCCAAATTTTCTTCTACCCATACACAAATGCTAAATCTTATTTCGGACAATTTTTTTGGTTAGATATTTGTTTGCAATTCATTCGATATCCTTATCCGAGTTGCGAGAAATCCACTATGGTCATTCATCGTATCATTGTTGGGCGTAGGCTGCAAACAGGCAGCAACATCGTACGTCTGTTGGGTGTTGCTTGATGAGTGAGATTTTATCTCATACATAGGGTTGTTTTAAGGTTATTTTTTCTTAGTTTCTTTTCCTTTTTAGTTTATTATTTTCTTAATTTTACCTCTTGTGTTAATTAATTCCCTCTTTTCATATATACTAGCCGTATATGCACGCGATGCGTGCGTCGACATATATTTTTTTAATCTAAAATTATTTTGGTAGTAATTTAAATTATTGAGTTTTTTAATAGATGTTATTATCTTTTTGAACTAAAGGTCACCGATTTTTACTTGTTAGAAAATTTTGGTCGAGATTTAATAATTCTTTGTCAGCGGCTTTAGTATAGTTCTTTAACGATTGTAAATGTTAATAAATCATGCATATTGTTTGAACTTTGTAAATTCGAAGTATTATATTGTCATGATATATCACTAACTTTTTTAAAATTGAAGATTTTAATTAATTTCGTGAATTGATTATTGTGTCAATCTAGTCAAGTTATTAATGGTGATTGCATATTCCATTTTTGACTTATTCCATATGGCAAGTTACATTGATTCTCATTTTTAAATTTAATATACAAATGTATTTTAATTTATTAGAGGGTATTCTAGTCATTTCAAATGAGGATACCACACCTCCTTCCTTGCTTATATAATAGAGATTATCTCCATTTTTCCAACTACATAACAGTCGATTAATGTGAAATAACTTTGACGATTAAAAGAATTATGTACCTATTTGAAAGTTCGCAAATCGCCGATGGATGAATGTGCGATATCACTGTCAAAATCTTATGTTTTTTTCAAATTTGTGTTTATTGGTAATTTTTTTGAGTATGTAATTATGAACGGTTATTGAGAACAATAATGATTTATAAGTGAATTTTGTAAATTTTTTTGTATGTATTGACGTCTATAATAGTTTTAGTTTGTAAGTTGATTTTTAGTTTTTGTAAAGTTTCCTGATCATTTGAGTGATTTGCGTGATTTTTACAACGTGATTTTCTCAATTTTGTGAGTGATTTGTAAAGTTTCCTCATATAAGTGATTTCTGAGTGATTGTTGAAAATTAATTTTCGGTGGCTTTGTTTGACCCCCATGTTGGTATTGAGATTCCAATTGTAATTTAGAATAAGGGAAGGGGGGGCAAAATAGTCCGTTCAAAAGAGGACACCGTTGCTCCCCCCTTCCCTTATATAATAGAGATTTTTGTTTTTTTTCTCTCCATGTTATTCTATTTGACCATTTTTGTAGGAATTAAAATCATTACAAGTGGGAAGCACTTGGAAAGGGAGGAAAAGAGGACCACAAGAACCAAACTCAACAGTCACAACAACATCTCAGCATGCATGGGCCTCCATTTAGCCCACCCCAGCGAACCAAGCCCGTGTAGCCCATTCCAGCGAACAAAGCCCAGCGTGGTCACGGCCCGCCCAGGATTCTATCCAGCCCACCCAGGCTTCTAGCCAGCTCACCCGGGTTCGTGATGGAGTGAAGCCCACTGACTTCCTCGAGAAGATCGTGTTGCTCGCCCAAAGAATAAGCCTGTCGGGGCCCTGCTCCGCCCGCCCGGGCTATTCTACCCGCCGGTCTATTCCTCGCCCCGCTTGGGCGCTATGTTGCTGTTAGGTTCTGCCAGTTTCGCCGATTGAAGACCTTGTCCGCGGAAAGTACCCGAGCCCCTTTAGCTTGCCCCACTCGGGCCTCAACCTAGCTCGTCCGGGCTGCTGCTGCCTGGGTCCTTTTTTCGGCCTTTTCTTAGCCCATTTTGAAGAAGATCTAGATTTTTAAATACCTAACTTATTCATTAGTGTAGGAGAGAGAAAACTTCGCTCAAGAGGTATAATTTAGAGATTGAAAATCAATGAAAAAGTGACAATTTCTTTGAAGTTTCTTGTTTTTTTAGTAATCCTCTCAATCATTTCTTTGTTTCTCATTGTTTTTATGCATTTCTAGTTTGTTAGTTTCTTGCTTTAGTTACATGTATTTATTGTTTAATCTTCATGTTTAATAGTTAATATAGATTAAAGTCTTCATATTTTCCTAGTTTCTTCTTGTTTGTTCACTAGATTTTGTTTTGCTTTTGCTTTAAAGTATTGATTTTTGGTTTTTGCTACTTTTAGATTGGTTATTTATTGCTAGTTTTTGGTAGTATAATTAGTAGTGAGTAATTCATTAACTAGGATTGGGAGTAGCCCAATCATTGTTTTCATCCTATTTTCATGGGTAGATTTTATTAGGTTGGCTATGTTTGGGATCCAATTTCAATCACCAATATTGATTGGTGACCTAGTTGATGTTCCATTGCCTTTTGACCGTTTTGTTGCCCATTTAATGGTTTACTTCAATGAGGTTGACCTTCATGAATGATTGATTAGTTGATCTACATCACTTGTTGATTGTTATTAGCTTGGGTTTGATTCATTTCCTAACTTGGCCTAGTTAGGTGATAACACATCGAAATATAACCTTTGTTGCCATAATTAGGACTCTAAACTCCCTAACAACGATTTTAGAGGTGTTTAGGTTTGTTTATTCCCTTTGCATATCCCCAATACATGTCAACCCACTTATATGTACATGGTTACTGGATGCAAACTATGATTGTGATGTTTTCCCATTCCTAGTGTTTTTCCTAATTTGATTTATATAGTTTATAAACTTAGTTTAACCAAAACTTGACGATTTCTTCGACTTAGCGATTCTATCTTAGTGACACAGGTCAGAAGAATAATCCTCTTAGGGGCTGGACATCCTGTCGAGGTAAATCCTTATCCAGTAGCGATCAAATACCCAGTTTAAACAAGACTCGCAACCCGGGCTCTGATACCATGTTAATTTTCAGATTATATGAAAATGGGCCTGGGTAACCCAATAAGGAGGAGGAGAGTTTAGCCCACTTATAAGTTAGGAGGTTCCATTCTAAAACCAATTGGTGATAGGAGTAACTCCTCATCTTATAAAGTGGTTTATTCTCTCCTCTTTTTCCATTGTGGGACACTCACAAGTGAAATTTCAATGGATTTCAACAAACATCAATCCAATTGATGTAATAATAGAAAGCCATAGAGCGAGAAAGCTTAATCCAAGTGCAAATGTGCTACCTAGTCAATGAGTTAATTAATCATATAAACAAGGATAATTTGCCAAAAGGGACCTTAGAATTTTTTGTTTTTGCGAGAAGGGACCTTTAAAAAAAAAGTTGGCATTTAAAGGCCAAACAACAAAAAATATTGTGACGAAGGACCTCACCACCGGTTTCCGACGTTGACCAATCTTTTCAAACATTGACTTGCCTCAATTTCTAAATGGCACTCCTATTCTAATTTTTCCCTCTTGTTTTGCCCTACTTTGACAAATTTTTCCCTCCTAATTTCCCTTACTTATATTTGCTTCTTTGTACTCCAAATACCATTTCTGCCTCATCTCCCATTTCTTATCTCAATTTTGGCTCTTTCAATCAAAGGTTAATTAGGATTTTGCAAGCTTTTGTTCAAATCCTTTTCATTTTTGGATTATTTTGTAGTTGGGAATCCTCCTTCTTGCTCTCCTACGCTGCTTTGCTCTGCTTTTCCCCATTTTCGAAAAGTTTTGTGTTAGTGCAATGAAGAGATTAAAGATGAAAACTTTAATAAGGGATAGTACAGTGAACTTACCTTTTTGCAATTAATCAGTTGGATGTCTTTCAATATTCAGCAGCACACCATCATTAATGGTGGTTTTCAAATTTTGGGAGAGAAAGAGAGAGGGAGAAATAAAGGAGTTCAAGTGACAGGGAGTTGGGTCTGTTTTTGGTATTTAGATGGAGTGCAGTTATAAAGTTACACTACTACAAAAGGAGTGTTATCGCGACGCTTTTTAACCCATTTGGCGACGCCAAAAAGCGTCGCTAAATTTGCTTGCGACGCTTTCTAAAAGCGTTGCGTCAATTGAGTAGGTATTTTACGACACGTAAAAGCGTCGCCATTCTCGACGCCTAACATAGTCCCCAATTGTCTCGTCGCGTAAAAGCGTCACCGTTCCCGTTGACTCGCAGCACCTTGCTGCCTCTAAATCTGGACGCTTTTTGGCGTCGTTAAAAGAGAAGTTGGATTTAAATTTTAATATTTAATTATTTGGCAAAATTTCATGATGACTATAAAATGTATTTTCGTTTTTGTAGTCCCTTTTGCTATTTTTCCGAATTATATATATATATATATAATATAAATATATATATATATAGATATATATATATTATCACACACATATATATGTACGTATATTTACTCTAGAATAAATTATAACAAACATTATAAACTTGAAGATATATATATATATATATATATATATAAGGTAAAAAAAAAAAATACTTTGATCAATATATTATAAATGTAAATATACTAAGATAACTAAAATCCCTACAAACATAATTGCAAATTGTATGTCGTAGTTAAGTCTAGCTAATTAATAAAAATATCCAAAGTGAAGTAACCTTGAAAATAAGCTAACTAATAAGATCTAGCGCGCTAGTAAAATAGATGACGATACGATAGTAGCTACTTTGAAGCCATCCGTTCTTGATCTTTTGCACCTTCATTATTTTCGAGTACCTTCAAAAGGAGAAAAAAAAGACAATATAATCAGTACGATAGTAATGATTGATGTCAAATTAAAGAAGAAAATAATGTATCTGGCTGATAAAAAAGATGAAGGTTGTGAAAAGTGACCAGGTAGAGAGATGATTATGGCAAAGTGTGCAGAGCGCCATGAGATGACCTTAAAAGCATCACATGGAAAGTCCAGCACCATCATTCGTGTTTCTTACCACTCCACTCTCGTTTCATTTAATGTTCAGGCATCACTATATATGAATTTCTACTCATTCCATGTCTTAAACTTTCTAATTACTAAATAAAGAAGAATCACATAAGAGTGCATAGCTCTAGAGAAGAATAAAGAAGAAACAAAGACAACAAAAGAACTCAAGTCTCATGAGATAAGCTGTCTCCATCTACAGGCGCTAGCAAAATCAATTTCCATATCAAAATTCTCCAACTTCATAAACATTACCCTCCTAGAATAACATCAAACTACTGTTTCATCCCTTAGGAAAAACAGTAACATGTTTAGATCAAGTGACATCCAGCATATCAGTAAGGCCATTCACATGTCCTAAACTTCATTAAGCTGTCAGCATCCTGGCCATCATTATAAACATTAGACACCCTAAAAAAAACCAAGCTGTTGACTCCCAGTTTGTGTATTATCCCAATTGGTGGCAGGAGAAATGAGAGACTGCAAACGGAATTAACTCAAATCCATTTCAAAAACAGAAAAATAAAAAACTCACTTAGATAGCCACATATTTGTTTCAATATACTGTCATGTAATACTACAAACTAAAGATAAAATTAAAACAGATAGATGGGTGCGTGTTCACAGATTTGCAGCCAATAATTCTCAATCCTCTTCAGTATAAACAAGAGTAAAGTAAATGCTGCGTGCAACCGCCTCGAAAGGTTCAGATCAGAAGAATGATCATGTAAAACTCAAGCAACTTATCAATGTTGATGTCAAAGAAGAAAATAATGTATCTGATAAAAAAGATAAAGGTTATAGTACTAGGGCTGTACTCTGGGCAGAAACTTTCTTGCTTGGTACATTAGCTCATTCATAAGGAAGGGGAATTTAGATAAAGTTTGAAAGTAGGAAGGTACCTTTTGGTTTGTCACTTCCAAGACTGCTTGTGCACAATCTAAAAGGTGCATTGAAGCCTCTCCTTTACGAACTTTACCTACTAGTTGAGAAAATTGTCCAACAAGAGTTTTGAGCAGAGAGTTGTTCTCTTGAACTTTGGCTTTCAACAAGCTATTTTCCTTCTTGAGAACAGACACTTCTTCTTTGTTCTCTTGGACTTGGGTGTTCAACAATCTATTTTCCTTCTTCAGAGTGGACAATTCTTCTTTATCATTCTCCATGAACACGGCCGTCTTTCGAACTCTTCCACACCCTTGCTTCTTCAGGACACCATGCACCCCGTAAATGTCCCCCTTTCGAACTCCAAGTCCATAACCTACGGGACGTTTGGGAATCTCTCCATCATACATGGTGTGCTCAAAAGCTTCATCTTCAAGTTCTAAGTCAGACTTGGAAGGGTTTGCTTGCTTCAATGATTCAAACTTGGCATATGCATCATCCTACACAAATATTAAGATATAAAATATAAGAAGTATTAGTTTACAATAAACGGAAGCACGCTTATTATTTTATTTTAATCTGTACTTATACCATAAATTCTTCTGTGAGTGTGTCTGGTAGAAAGCTTCCATCCTTTCCAATATGAGCTTTTTTCCAAAGAGTTAATAAACTCATTTTTTCTCCATGCTCATCCTCCTAATAATTTTTTAAATGTAAAAACAATCATAGAAAATTTCTACAAGATTAGTTACATATATATATTCCAAAAAGATTTTTCCTAGATATATATATATATTTATGTTAATATTCATGAATCATACATAATCAGCTTGCTTGTTTGCGAAGCTCTTGGAGCCACATCTGTGAAGTTGATTTAGGGAAGCTCGTGCATCTTTCCCAGCTTCTGACAATTTCTGCACTCATATTAAAGAAAAAAAATATTTATCAAAAATACAGAACAAAGATTTATCAAATGTCAATCATTAGCTTCACTAGTTCAGTGTATGTAATATGCATGCATGTGTACATTCAATCATTCATACAGTTAGTCATAATCTATAGAAGAATAGAAGATTGTGTGTTCTGCTGAGTATGAAACAAGCTATACCGTTTTGGCTATTTATAGACTTGATTGGAATGATATGGTACATACAGCATACAAAAATGATCAAACCAATTACCATAAGATAAAATTAATTATGTCATCACTTGTCAGCTTTTTTGAATGATGCTATTTGTAAACTAATGACTCCATAGAAATTAATATTATTAAGTAACTTACTTTCCCTAGCTCTGAATGCCAGTGCTTAACCAACTTTATCCATTGATTACTAGTAATTCCGTATGGTGGCTGCAAATTACACATCTCATCGAGAGTCTTGTCATCTGGTTTGTAGTAATGTGACTTGAGCTCGTGTTTAAAATGCCTCCAACTTCTGTTAGCACGCTTGAGGATTTGTTTCTCGTATTCAGGACCATCAGGAATTACAAAGCGTTCCTTTAAGAAAATAGTATCGTGGGTGAGCCTAGGCGTTTACAAGCATATCCAAAGAAAGAGAATTAAAAAATACTGTTATTCTGAAGGCAGCAACAGAACTATTATGAAGGCATTGTCAGGATACCCGAACTTAATATATCATACAAGTCGCACAAAGTATGTTATTTCAAGATTTGCAAGAGCTTATGATTGATAAGTCAGAACAATTAAATATTAAAACAGTATAGTAGCAAGTATAAGAAGAACAGATGGCATTAATCATATAATTCTATTTTGTTTTATATGCTACTACTTGATTTGTCATGTTTTAATTTGCTTTTAGGTCTTTATTCTGTTGCAACAATAAGACATACTGTACTCAATTGGATGTAAACTAGGTGCTGAGTTTGTGCTTATAAACTGAGCAACTAAACACCAGAATATCCTAGCTTGGATCTGTTTTTTCATAGGTTTTAGGACGTCTAGATTCAGGAGAACACACACCGTCGCAAATTGGAGTTTCAGGTTGGAGATTATGTGTACTTAAAGCTTCAACCTTACCGACAGGGTCTCTGGCTAGAAGAATCAATGAGAAGCTTGCTGTGTGGGAAGGGGGTAATGCTACATCACGTGCCAGGCCACCTATCAGGTTCACCTACACCAGGAGGTCTAGGAGGAAGAATACTGAAATGTAGAGTGAGCTGGCAGGTGGTTAGTTACTGTCACTCTAGTGGGTGCGGAAATTCAGGGAGTTGGTTAGAGAAATATCTTTGTGAAAATCAAGAGAGACTATTACATAATGCAATCTGGTTCTAGAATTTAAATCATTTAAGTTTATGCAACCATGCTGAATGTATGTGTTGGATGTGGTATGAGGATCATGCTGCTTTAACATGTTCTGTTATTATCTGCATATCGGAGGGGTGAAAGAGAACTTTAAGATAGAGAACAATTCTTGTAGCTAGTTGCTGCGTTAGATAGGTACCTAGAATCATATAGTACCTTACGAACTCGTACATCTGTATAGTATTGTTAAGCTAGCTTATGCTTTGAAATGGATCTATTTCTCAGTTTTATGAGATTATTCTATGATTTATCAATCCCAAAAACAGAAAAAGGTTCTGCATGATGATTGATTACAGTTGCTTGTACCCTTTAAAGTCCCAAAGTTTTGTCAGCATTAGTAGTAATTCTTGGTTCAGAGGAGGTAGTTTGTAAGAATAATGTTGTCCTGGAGCTAACTCATTTGCTTTCAAAATTTGGTACTCTAAGTGTTCATCCTGGTCATTGGTTCTTACATGGACATGGAAATTAGTGCAGCTGAAGTTTAAGATAGACTGAAATTGATGCGAATGACCTCATAGTGAAGATGTGAATGTCAAGTTGCTCGTCCATCTAATGCGAAATGTCAGCATTTCATTCTTCCAAGAGGTTTTGTGAGCAGCACAGATAAGAGGAACATTTTGCAGTTAGTTACTTCCCCTCTGTTTAATTTTACTTGCAACATGGGGAAGGCACAGGAGCCAAGGAGAAAAGAGAGATGGAGAGAAATAAAAGAGGGCCCATGTGAGTTTTACACAGAGAGTAGTCGAGGATATAACATGCTGGTCGTATTTCATCCCTCCAACAATTTCTCACTGTTATTCTTTCATTCAAAAATTAACAGTTGGTGCAAATATAACTTGTCTCTTATATGTATTTGTTTCATTCAAAAATTAACAGTTGGTGCAAATATAACATGAGTTGGTGCAGGTCCCATTGTTATACGCAGATGCTGTGATTGGTACCAACGGTGCTACTATAAGCTAAACCAACGAATTAGTAAAAACACCAACGAATTCCATCATACTCAAACACACAATGACACAAACATGATAAAATCCAGCCAAATCCCAACCTAACACACATAAATGCGCGAAAATGAGTAAGAAGAAGAATCAAATATATACTTACTTTGACCTCCTCTACCAACATAGCTTTCAGCTTCTTATCGACGTTATGCCAATTCACTTCTCCAACTGGACAGTAGGTCTCTACCTTTGCAATGCTACCAATGAATCTGACCAAGATATCTCCACCTTTCCTAAGAGGTTGGTAAAACTCGTTGAATTCAACACAGTATTTAACGCCGTTGTTACTCCACACACTGATTGTCGGAATAGGACCACTCACCAATGTGATGTTACCTTCAGCATCTGCATAGAGATAAATAATGGGATGACGTTGCATAAAAACATATTAGAATAGCATAAATAGATATAATAGATACCAATATAAGTCAAAATCCTAGTAGACCATCAAGGAAAGACATTACCCTTTGTCATAACCTCTTCCTTCGTATCAAATTGAACATTTGAAGGCCAATCTGGATATGATGTTGACCGTACAGATTTTGATGTTCTCGACTTCATTAATGATTCTTCACCCTCTTTTTGCTTTGTTGGCTTACGGGATTCTGATGGGTTAAGAGGTGAGATAGTAGGGGAGTTATGACTAGAAGGCGACCTACTAGGTGGGATAGGATCAAAGGAATTAGAAGGGATTTTGAGCGGGGTACTAGTAGATGGGTTGAGAGATGCTCGAATATGACCAGAAGAAGGATGTGGGATTTTGAGCGATTTTGATGTATTGGTAGAAGGGTTGAGTGGTGGGATATGACCAGAAGAAGGATGAGGGATTTTGAGCGGTTTTGATTTATTAGTAGAAGGGTTGAGTGGTGGGATATGACCAGAAGAAGGATGAGGGATTTTGAGCGGTTTTGATGTGATAGTAGAAGGCTTGAGTGGTGGGGTATGAGTAGAAGAAGGAGGAGGGATTTTGAGCGGTTTGGATGTATTAGTAGAAGGGTTGAGTGGTGGGATATGACTAGAAGAAGGATGAGGGATTTTGAGCGGTTTGGATGTGATAGTAGAAGGCTTGAGTGGTGGGGTATGAGTAGAAGAAGGAGGAGGGATTTTGAGCGGTTTGGATGTGATAGTAGAAGGCTTGAGTGGTGGGGTATGAGTAGAAGAAGGAGGAGGGATTTTGAGCGGTTTGGATGTGATAGTAGAAGGCTTGAGTGGTGGGGTATGAGTAGAAGAAGGAGGAGGGATTTTGAGCGGTTTGGATGTGATAGTAGAAGGCTTGAGTGGTGGGGTATGAGTAGAAGAAGCAGGAGGGATTTTGAGCGGTTTTGATGTGATACAAGGAGGGTTTTTCCATATAGCTAATGGTTTGCTAGTTGTTGCACTTGGTGTGATTGAAGGATTTGTTGTGGTGGCACTTGGTGGGCAAAATGGTCCAAATTCAACGTTAGAAGGAACCTCATATGGCTGCGATTGAAGGATTTGTTTTTTGTTTGATTGTGATGCATTTTCGGTCGAAGGAGAGTTGTGTGCAGCAGCAGCACCTGGTGACTGTGAAGACAATGAACTGGGCTGGTCATCTGCATGTACGTCCCTCGTTCTCTTCCCTCGATAAGTCATAATATATCACTGCTAGAAAAAAACGATAATGATCAAGCCCTTCTGAAAACTACTATAATATTTAAAATGAAGCAAAATTACAATTTACATCTACATTATTGATTAAATAATATTAGTCATTTTGACTGTGATGAAACACACAGGCGTTAGCGAATAAAAAGAAAAGAAAAGAAAAGAGTTTGAGAATTCTTTCTGTTATGAACCCTCAAAACGGTCTAATAGATGTCCATTGAATATTCTAATATATTATGAACATTCTGAATATAGAATTATATCATCTGTATGGGACAGATTCTACTGTCCAAATACTGTAATTTGTAATTTAGTTAGGTCAGGAGTAGCTTTGCTGATTAATATAAGTCTTCATCTTATTTCTGTATACTCTCCTGCATGTAATAAGATGCAATACCAGGTCACGGTTGATCTGAATGCGAAATATCTGGGTCATGCGCATGAATTTGACAACCTAAAACAATTCACCCAAAGAGTAAATAACACCTGACTTAAAGTTTACTGGATCTGAAATCCTATCTGACCCATCTGTTCGACTTATCGACAAGCATATCATAGTCAGGAAATGTGATTATAGCTTCAGATTATGACGATAGGAAAAGATAAGGCTAGCATCGGCCTGTATGATGCATTGAATTTGAAGCTTGAAATTATTAGCTATTAGCTACAGGGAATCCAAAGATTTTAGCACAGCAGATCCAGTTTTTGTTTCTCCAGCACCATGTCAGAAAACTAATTCGACTACAAGTTTGTTAGTAATAATTGCACTTTCAGCTTTAGGTGAACCTTTAATAGTTTCACAAAGGCTTTACGTGAACTTAATGAAACTTGAAATGTGATTTTCAAATGTGAAAAGAATAGTGTCGATGCTATATTTAGAGACTTAAATAACGTTGTAGACATCTACACAGACACATTGGTACATTACTACATCTAATAAGGTGTGTAAAGTGTTTCGGATCCCCCAAAGTAGACTGGAAATTCTAAATAGTTTAAACAGTAGAGCAAATTATTTTCTCTATCATATGAATTATGCACTTTTTCGGTTATGTACAGGGCATACGTAATTTCTTTTCTTAGAGTATCGAATAAGATTAAAAAGTATTAGGAAGTACTCTAGGATCATTATAGCATGTAAGCCTAAATGTGAGGAAATATGTATTTTATCAATTAAAAGAATAAAAATTCTAAGCAACAGAATAGTACCTTCCAATTAGACCTGACAAAGGGCCACTTGTTATCCTGTAAATGCATATGCAACCATAGTGCCTCAGAATAAACATATACATAGCTTTAAAACCATCATTTTGGAGACTGTATATAACATTATCACATCATCTTTTCTTACCCACTCGAAATTCCACCACCAGCCGAGAAACCTCCACTCACACGCTCAACCACATTCATTACCAAATCAACCTTACCAGTGTCTGAAATGTTGGAAGAAAAAGAAACTGATTAGATTAGGGGAAATTTGATTCATCCAGAGAACAAGACATATGTAAATATCCAATCCAACACCACAAAGTATCTTTATAATGCATAATCAACACAATGGTCTCTAAAGTCTGAAGTAATGAACTACCACCAACTGGGAAACGAAAATAAAGCGATAATAGAAGCCAAACAATTCGGTCAACAGTATGGGAATATATCATATAATAATGGTAACTTAAAGATCAATTAAAGCCTATGCTCAAGGGGAAGAGGGTCTCTCCTTAATCCAGCTAATAAACTGAAGGCCAACAGATCAATTGGCCTACATTAAGAAACTCAGACCTGAGGCCATGTATAAGAGATAGAGAGTTGTACAGTACAACAATCTCAAACTGCTATTTAAAGCATTATTACTTGTTTATACTGATGTACATATGCTTTACTAGGAAAAAGAAGAGGTTCTTTAAAAGATCAAAGGTGCCAACGTCAAAAACTCAAACAAACTCATTATATAAAGTATCATATGAAAACTTCTATTTCCATCGACCAACTTATCCGAAGAACAGTTTAAAGAGTTCTCATCATAGTAGCTATGCTATAAGCCTATAATATGGTTTACTTTTCCCATAATGATAGCAAGAACTTAAGTTTTTTTAATCCAATCTTAGTTCCTTTAATTAACATGCTAACTTAAGACACGGAAAAACAACAATAATCTCCAATCTGAACAACAGAGCATGAAGCAATTAACCAAAAAATTAACAACAAAGCCTAATTAAGTGGCTTATACTATAAATCGATACAATACGACATCAATAATCAATATCCTCAGCAAAGCTTTCACCCAATCAAAATAATCCACAACATATCACATTCATTTACATAATTTTTAAGTAGATATAGAGTGAAATCAAGAGGGAAATGCAAATAGAGGAATAATAAGAAAGATAAATGTGGAATAGACAAAGTAGTACCATTAAATAAAAGTTAATAACTCGAATCCAAAATCAAAACATAAATCCACAAATGAACAATGATAAAATTCTAAAAACCCAAAACCCTTCTATTCTAGAATCTCGTCATCCTCGGGTATATCAAACAAGTCCCTGGGCTTAGTCTTAATTACGTGCAACCATCCTTTTTGTATCTCATCCTCGACATAAAAAACTTGTTTTGCTTGAGAAGAGAAAACAAATGGATCATCATGCAAATTTCGACCAGTGTGCATCAACTTCGAGAAGTTGACAGTAACTCTGCCACTTGGGTATGTTTTAAAACCCCTACGAATGTCAACCCAGTCACAACGAAACATTACAACCCTAAATGAACCATAGTAATCAAGCTCGAAAATTTCTTTCAGTTTTCCATAATACTCTTGGCCATCGGCTTCAACCATCACTCCAGAATTTTGTGTCTTCCGAAATCGTTCACGATCCACGGTATCAAATTTATATCCATTAATGATAACGCTTTTCATCCTTTTACCGCGATTGCTTAAACCACCGGCCAACGCTTTTCTCAGCTTTCCTTCTACTGTGTTATCATCTAGGTTATGGATCTATAATTCCAGGTAAAATATTTAGTTAAACTTTGATTGATATATAAAATAATTAAGGCAACCCGAAATTTTAAAGCATATAACCTGGTTTTGCAACCAATCGGAGAATTCGTTAAGTCTCCATTGATTTTCATTATATTCATTCGCCGCAATTTCGCCCACTCGATGCTCTTGCCGCTTTACTTGGAGGAAATCACTTAAGAATTTGAAAAAAAATATATTGTTAAAGTTATAATTAATACTTTCACTAGATAACCAATAATGGTACTTACTCAAACACTTGTTTCATCTCATCTGAATGAAGTAAAACATAGCGATGTGCTTGCTTTAAACTTTTGTCATCAAGACGAACATTTTCTCTCTTTCCAATTACGCGACATCCTGAGTTGTATAGATAGTTATTGATGTGTGGAACCCCGTCATCATTTCTTTTCGGTTTGTTGAACATGGTCTCAACACTTTCTAAATATCTCGAGCAAAATGTAATTGTCTCCCATAAAAGGAACCCTTCGGCTATAGACCCTTCAGGTTGTGCTTTATTGCTAACATGAGATTTCAAAAAGGCCAAGTACCTTAATATATATGAAGATCGTGAGTATGAAAGAGATAAGAGAAGATTTGACGATGGTTTTTATATAAAAAAATTAACAAATTAAAAGAAAATATGAAATTAGAAATAATGACCTTTCAATAGGATACATCCACCTGTAATGAACAGGTCCACCGAGTTTAACCTCATCCACTAAATGAATTAGTAGATGAACCATAATTGTGAAAAATGTTGGGAGGAACTCTTTCTCATCTTACAAAGGGTCAGGACAAGCTTTGACTGAATGGTATCTAACTCTCCTTTATCAATGGTGGTTGAACAAATCTTCTTAAAAAAGTACGACAACTCCTCAAGCAAATCAATAACTTTTGTGGCATTTGATGCTCTTAAAGCAACAGGAAGGATTTCTTGCATGAGGATATGATTGTCGTGGCTTTTCATATTAATAAGTTTACGCTTCTTCATGTTCACACATCTTTGCAAATCAGGAACTCAGAGCTTTTTCAAGACTCTTAAAAAACGTTCTTTTTCTTCTTTATCCATGTTGTATGAAGCTGGAGGCATATACTCTTTAACACGATTAGGATGCGTTTGAAGCCAAAGATGAGATTTTATATTTATTTGTTTCAGAGCCTCCCTAGCTTTCTTATCATCTCTACTCTTGTCGGTTTCTAAAAGAGTTCCTAAGAGATTATCACACACATTCTTCTCAATGTGCATAACATCTAAATTGTGTCTAAGAAGATTATGTTCCCAGTATTCCAAGTCAAATAATATACTTTTCTTTTTCCAAAGAACCTTATCATTATCATTATCAATTTCATCATCCTCAACTTCTTCTCTCCCTCTTTTTTTAGGAACCGTTTTTGATTTCCCATAAACATAATTAACTTCTTCTTGCTGCTTCAAAATTTCTGTCCCACTAGCATGAACCGGAGCAAGGCCATATTCCTCTTTCCCATCAAATAAATTAGCTTGAGAACGGTAAGGATGATCAATCGGTAACCATTTTCGAGAACCGGGGTAGACAATTTTACCACCAAAATAATATGAACAAGTAGAATTGGCACAAGTAGGGCAAGCTTTATAACCTTTTGTACTCCAACCCGACAACATAGCATATGCAGGAAAGTCATTTATAGTGGAATGTAAGGATGCTCGTAGTTTAAAGTTTTTTCCACTATAAACATCAAAGGCATCTACACCTTCCCACAACAATTTTAACTCATGCATTAGTGGTTGCAAATAAACATCAATATCGATACCGGGACCATATTTTCCAGGAATAATCAAGGACAAAATAAATGATGATGACTTCATACAAAGCCAAGGAG
This sequence comes from Beta vulgaris subsp. vulgaris, assembly GCF_026745355.1. NCBI lineage: Eukaryota > Viridiplantae > Streptophyta > Magnoliopsida > Caryophyllales > Amaranthaceae > Beta > Beta vulgaris. The sequence continues at coordinate 48,650,271 of NC_079202.1, forward strand.
GCAAATTATAAGGAATCAGAATCACTGGCCATGTACTGTAATTAGTGTTCATAAGACGATATGGATTAAAACCATCACTTGCTAGACCCAATCTAACACTACGAGGATCTTTAGCAAATTCCTCATATCTATCATCAAATTTTTTCCAAGCCTCTCCATCTGCCGGGTGGGTGATAATTTTATCGTCCTTGCGGTCAAAATGCCATCTCATGTCTCTTGCAGTATTAGATGACATGTAAAGCCTCTTTAGTCTAGGGATGAGAGGAAAATACCGCATTACTTTAGCTGGCACCCCCTTCATACATGTTTCTTTACCTTTCTCACTTGTATCACCTTGCTTGCCTTTCACATTTTGCCATCTTGGTGTGTGGCAAATATGACACTCACTTTTGTCTGCAAAATCCCCCCAATATAACATGCAATCATTTGGACATGCATGGATTTTCTCATAACCTAAACCCAAATCTTTAATTATCTTCATGCTTTCGTAATAGGACGATGGGAACTCCATAATATAAGGAAATGCGTCTAATAGAAGTTCAAGCAATTTATTAAAAGACTCAGTAGACCAGTGGAACATACACTTAAGGTGAAATAAGTGCAATAGAAACGATAGCTTTGAAAAAGTAGTACACCCCTCATATAGACTCTCTTTAGAAGCTTCCTTGAGTCTATTGTACTTTGTCTCTTCTGCGTCGGTGTTAATTGATACATATTCATTATCTACCTCGAATTGAAAATTTACCTCTTCATGCATCTCATTTATATCTTCGTCATCAGAATCTAACTCATTTAATAACGGGGGTTCGTTAGTGGATTGTGGACTACCAACCCCAAAAGCTGCATTTAGTAACCCATCAATATCATCTCGACCTACTCCCTTTGCTTGATCACTATGGAGCCCTAAGTTGTTACCCACTTGATGACTACAATGAAAAATCCAATTTTTGTAGTTCTTATAAAAACCGTACAATAAAATATGGCCTCCTACTTTTTCCAACTTAAACCATTTGTTTAACTTGCAATTATTACATGGGCATCGAGTTTTTCCTTCAACAAGAGTCTCTTTAGCAAGCTCTAAGAATTTCATGCAACCATTATAATAAGCGGGATGGCCTTTTGGTAAATCTATCCAACTAGAATCCATGTCTACAAAAAAAATATATACGATAACAAATAAGAACCATATTAAGAAGAAAAAAAATATGAACATATATCTTCAAATAGTTCACATAAAACATGACCTAAACGAAATACTCTTGCTTATATGACTTGTTATGTACTCAGTGCCTAACATATCTAGAAATTGAACTCAGTGCCTAACATATCTAGATTAACATGAATTGTTATGTACGTTCCCTATCTATTTGATTTATTTTGCGTATTTACCCTATATGTCCACACTTCAGCAACACAATTCGTGCTGGAGTAGTTTATGGCTTAGGCAGTTATATTACTATATATGAAAACTTATGTAACTCAGCCTTGGCTACTAGAGTCAGATAGTGTCAGACTCCATCTTTTGGAAGCTTGCATGGTTATTGTCCAGAAATAGTTCTACGATAATTTATGTTTGAAAGCGTACCAGAAAAAAAAAATGTTCTTTGCTTTTCGAATCATAAACCTTGGGATTGATGGGTTCCACGTGAGAAAATTATAAAAAGTAACAGAGGCATCATAACAATTTTGATAGTTTACTGATCAAAATCTTAAAGAGTATAAAAAACACAAATTTTCAAGAGAATTGGAAATGATAAACAATATCAAAACTTATTTATTTTATATAAGAGTTGATTCAAGGAGTACAACCAGATAATTACAAAAGCCAGTATCAAACAGATCATACAGAAATGTAGTAAGATCATTGAAAACCTGAGGAAATAAAAAGTGGGAGAGGGGAATCGAGGAAGCAGTCTTTTGACATACAATCTAGATAGCTACACACATAAAATCACATGATATTAGAAAAGAGGTAGAAGATGGGGAAGGGCACCCTAAAGGAGAAAAGGGAAGTAGACCTATGGATCACTAGTAGCATAAGCTATTACTGCATAAGAACAATAAAGGGCTGCCCACTGGGGCCAATTACACATCCAAAAGAGCCAAAATTACGAATAAGGGTCATGGTTACAGTCCTCATAAGCTCTAGTATGGTGAAAACTTACAGAAATGTAGTAAGATCATTGAAAACCTGAGGAAATAAAAAGTGGGAGAGGGGAATCGAGGAAGTAGCGCGCAGTCTTTTGACATACAATCTAGATAGCCCTACTAATACGTTGTACAAGGAAAGGAATAACAATTTAATGATTCTTCAAAAGCATTTCCACATCATATAGACCATCATTTGTTTATGTAGGAGAAAGCGCCGCAACGGATTTATGGAAATGAACTGATCAAGCAATTGCACATATATCAGAATAAGGAGAACAAAGTATTACCTCTCTGTTCTCTGTTAAGACAATAGCACCAACTCCTACGCGATGTGTAGCATTTGCAGGAATTGTAGAAATACTTTCAGGAATCCAGTAAACCAGCATTAAATAATTTGGCTCTGCATGATGGTACCAAAAGCCCTCCTTTAATCAACATAAGAGAATTACAGAACGACAGCTAAAAATACTATGAATCCATAATGTAGGCAGGAATAGTTGATTACGCTTTTGCCGAAGAAAAAAAAGTTTATTATTCTAGTGACTGAAGTTTAAAAAAAGACACAGACATGTAGAAGTCTGTAAAGCTAATTGGTGTCAATCTAGTTTCCTTCTCTGTGTTTCCTACTTATGGCATACCTTAACCACAACAAAGCTTTCAACATAAATAGTTTTCTCCATATTCATCGAAAAATCAACACTTCCAATTCATTACAGATACTGCATGTACATCAGGTATTCAGGCATGTAAAGGAAATCAACTTATTGCACTAAATTATGAAAATTTCAAGAAACAATAAAGCATAAAAATTTCAGTTAGTCGACATTTGTATATTGTATAATGAGAGGCCTTTTAATTATTCAATTTACAATAATTCCATCAAAAATCATATCTTTGAGATTGAAGAAAAAAAAGGCAAGAAAAACCTTTAGAATTTAAAAAACATATTCTAGACAATTCGAGATTGACAGTGAGCTAAAAAAAAGGCATGAAAATTTCAAGTCTAAATTGATGGGAGGTTGAAGACAAAGAATTCAATTGTAATTCGAAAAAACAGATTGACATTTACAAAATTCATCAAAAAAAACAACAATTGGAGACAATTTACAGAAGGCATAAATTACCTGATATGATGCAGAAGATGATGGCGAAGCAGAACACTTTTATTGAAATTTCAGAGAAATTCTCGCAGCTTTCCAATTACTTCAAGACTGTTGATAGGTAGGAGATGAAAACTTCAACAGAAGTTCGAACAATTGGAACGAAAAAGATAGGAAGAGAAGAAGGCATACCTGATGATCAAAGGCGAAGATTATGGCGAGAAATTATGAGCGAATTGAGAAGAATTGATTAGATAGGGTTTCACCATTAACTACCCAGTTGCTCTGAAATTTCGCTTATTATGCAGTTGAGTGATAATAGTACGCGTAGTGGGGGGGGGTGGGGGGTGGGGGGGGATTTTTTTATTTTTTAATTTATTTGCTCGCTCTAAAATTTCGAGCGGGAGTATACAGTGATAAGCTAGCGAATATTTCTATTTCACGGGTAATGAGGACGCTTTTAAGCGTGGGCAACCTTCTCGACGCTTAAAAGCGTCGAGATATTGCGGGATAAATTAAACCCGCGCCGCACTTATGCCGAGGCGTCGAACAATAAGCGTCCCCAAAGTAAGGTTTTTCTAGTAGTGATATATACATATATACATATATATATACATATATATATATTATATATTATATATATATATATATATATAAATGTTGGTTGGTACAAGTTGCAATAATGTATATGTTCGTCTAAAGTTAGAAAAACAAAGAAAATTAACATAAACTAACTAACCTACGCAATGCACTCATCAATAAAGTATCTTGCCCACTTATTCTTCACCTCATTGATTTGATCCTCCGTATAAGGATCTTTCGTAAAGGTTTGAGCAACCTGAAAATAATTTACCAAAGTTAGCATCAAATAGTTAAATATATTTAATATGAAATGAATAATTATATAAACTTACTTTGTCCAAATCCTCCGAACCAAAATATGAAGCGAGTACGTCAAAATTGTATCACATCACAAAATAACCGCACTCCGTGCTTCCTTGTTGTTATCAAAAGTTTTAAGAAGATGAGAATATTTATAGTATAATGAGAATAAAGTAAGCCTTTAATTGAATCAAGCAATTCTATTATATATACCTCAACATTTTTCCACAAAAGCTTCTCCCGACGAACTTTGTAGCCGCTCATCCGAAACCTCCTAAAAGCACTACATAACACAACATCAAATGATTTAGTCTTTAATTGTTGTATGTTATAATCTCAATTCATTTAAAATATATCAAACGCATATCAACTTATGCTATCATAGGCGTTTTAAGCTTTAACTTCCGCGGTTTGTGAAAGCTGGCAGAATCGAAGGTATAAATTATCCCAAGCAAGGGACATATGACAAAGAGCATCCAATGATGGCTATTGCAAGATTGAATATCAATAATTACTTAAAAAATCACATATCATGCAACAATTCATATTTGTAGATATTAAGATGGAATATTACTCTTGAAAGATTGACGCGAACATGATACTAGCACCTACATCGACGGATCCCATCATAGCATGCACAATGTACTTCGTTACCTCCTCCGATGCATGCACCTCCACAGTGGTACTTTGCAGACACATCCAACAAATTAAACACGTCCAATAGCATCCCCAAATCCATCCAAGTCCGACTGCGTAGCCCTAAAAATTGGCAAAAGTAAATTATATATATGTGAAAAATACAACTACCATATAACTAAATGTAAAAAAAATATCATAACTTTGATTATTGTTAGCTCATGTACACTTGGATAATAGAAATATTAATCATTGCTCCTTTCAAAAACTGACCAATATCCTCCTTGGTCAGAAAAGCGGTGCCATCATCTTTTGAATAATGGAACAAGGATCTCGGCAAGGTAACACCAACAACATCATCGTTTGCGACGGCAAGGGCAAGCGTATATGCTAACTCCCTGCAGTCTTCAGTGAGGGAGTCCAAGAATGATCGATCATCGATAACTGGACTAAAATGAGAAGTCGAACCGGCTGACTGCAGCTGGCTAGAAGATCTAACAGCCTCCCTCGAAATCCCTTTTTGTTTTTTAGGTGTCGGTGTAACCTAATAATTATTTTTCAAAACGCGCATAAGATTATGAAATTTTTAAATTGAAAGCTATTATTTTTACAAACATGGAGGCCTATATGAACAATTACCTCATCACTTAACATTTGCGCTAAATTTTTTGGCCATTGCACCCAAGTACCCAAAGCAGTAGCTGTAGTGTCGAACTCATATGCAGGGACCACTACTACAAAAAGGCTTGAAGAGACCCCCTAAAAATGCTCTTAGAGACCACATAAGAGGTGGTCTCTAGCTCACTGGTCTCTTAGAAAAAGAGACCACTTTTTAGAGGTGGTTTTTTTTAATAAAAGGAAGAGACCACTGTTTAAGAAAAGTGGTAGCTTAGGTGCTGGTTGGAGGAACTAGGAAAGAAGGAAAGAGACCACTTATTTGATTTAAATGGTACCTTTAACTCTACCAAGAAACCACTTAGGCAAATAAGTGGTCTTTTTTGTTCCACTAAAAATGACCACTTATCTGTATAAGGTGGTCTCTTTGCTCAACATAAATAAAACAGCTTTTTATATTGGCTTTTTTAATGTAAAAATTTGCATATATCCCCTTTTTTTAATTAAACATATTATCATAATATATTAATACACTTGATGTGTTTTATCCATCCATTAAACATGTACCAAATAGTCATTCATTTAAAATAATTATTTACATAATAATATCCTTAACCACTCAATTATTCAACGAATGTGTTTCGTAAAATGAGTAATAGATTAAGAAAATTTCAAACTACATAGACAAAATTTTCAAACATGAAAAACATATAGATACATTATACGTCCTAGTCAAAATCTAGGCTATATTCAAGTTCCTCCTATCCGCATCACACTTGTGCATGTGAGCTCTGCCAAAATACTACCACGAGTAGGGGGCGTTATACTGAAAATCCTTTCTGTAAATTCAATCGCAAATCCTTGCCTGGCAGCTTTTGTGGTGTCCAACAATATTATGATACCTGACGAGTCATCTCCACAATCCACCCACAATGTCAGCTGTTGGGCCAAGATTAGTGCTGCAACTCTACAATATCATAGCTATATCATAATAAGATGACACCATTAGCTTCAGCAAAACAGCATAAACACCATATACAAATGTAATCCGATCCCTAAAGGCCAAAGCATTTGAACTTTGAAAGATACTCATTATTAACTATTAAGTATTTTAATAATTAAGACGGCAAAACGCAACAAATAAGCACCAGAATATGCATGAAGACGATAGATGGCGATGATTTAGTATACACTCATGCGTTTTCTATCCTTTGCATGCACAATTTCTGTCCCAAGGAAGACAGTAGTCAGCACAGATTTAGTTTCCAAAGACGCTTTTAGTATCGCTATTTCCTGCACACACACAAATATATAACACAATCAACTCAAACTTACTCCAGTTCCAGATGTTCCCTTTCGTAATAGAATCAACAACACGTAAACCAAAAGAGGGATAGAAAAAGGAAACTATCAGCAAAAGACATGAGAAGTATCATCACAACTCTCCTGACAGAGTGTCAGTAGTTTATTCTTAATATTGGATAATTAAGCAGTGCCAGGTTATAAAGATGTTATCTAAGGGTGATAGACATTCACAGACTATAAACTCAGGAAAGCGATTACATCAACCCAGATAACTCTCATCCATTATTAAGAGCCAAGAATTGCATGGGTGGAGGCTGAAACAAACAGGCATCAACAGCTCTAAAGATAATAATAAGACAGAAAAAAGGTACAACCATGGGAAGAAAGATAAACACAAGTATACAAAAAGATGTTCTTTCCAAAACGATGAGGCTCAATGGGCAAAAAGGAAGAAATTTAAGAACACCAACATTATGCAGCAAATAGTATCCTCAGTTTCAGTAGTAGATAGTAGTAGTGACAAGCAATAAAGCAATTATGTAACATGTATTGCAGTGAAGCTATGAATGCAATAGTGAGAAAAGAACAACAATAAACCAGTTCTATGCATGCTTAAAAAATAGATAAAATTGACATATTGAAACTCTAATTTACTTATAGTATGAAGATCCTTTAAAACCCTCAACCATCAAATCACCATTTCAGCTCCAAAACACAAAACAGAGTGAAATGCATGGAAATTGATCAGGAGACACAACTCTTCAGAAGAAAAGGAAAGAAGTCAAGAAGTGAAAAGACAAACCGAGAAGCTATCAGAAAGAGTTTGCCGATTAAGAGCTGCCTCAATAGTAGTTGTAAATTTATACAGAATGACTGCAATCACACCTGCAGTGCTCGCTCCCAAAAAAAACGAGAGTTTATATCGTCCAAGCTTTGCAATACATATAAGCAACACACAAAATCTTAAATTTTATAAATTTATTCAAACAAATGAACCTGCAATATGAGGATGCGGGTGAATCAAGTAATAGTAGATTCATGGTGAATAATTTAGGGAAGCTTAGCAATAATAAGTCACATAAGAATTGAAAACCCCAAATTATATAATCTTCAAGATTAATTGTTGTTATGGCACCCATTGGCTAAACCCTAACCCATCTACCGCCAAGAAATTAAGAGAAATCACTATAACTTCAAATTTAGTATAAAACCTAGGAGAGAGAAAAGTAAAATTCAAGGGGGTAGAGTGAACACCCAAATTAATGTTAGCAAAAAAAAACCAAAACAACTAACGATGAATTTGATATCGTATAAACCCTAGAAAAAAAGCGAGAAAGATGAGTAACAAATTGCAATACCCAAATTCGGCGAAAGAGTGATCGGTCAAGAACAGATATAGAGCGAAATTGCTTCAAATGAGATAACGTAATTCTGGGCGTTAATGGAGAAGTTGAAGATTTAATGTAATGGCGGACTAATTGGTTTCCGTTTGAGGTTCAGTCAAGTTTTCTAAGTATTTATTCTAAACTATTGTCAAATGCCAAAAGAAGAAAAAAAAAACATTTGCAAAATGAAATTTATATAATCTTCAAGATTGATGAGTGGAATAATGGATACCTGAAGGAGTAAGATATGAGGAGAGAGAAAACGAACTAAATGTTGCACAATAAAGAAAGATGAAGGAACTATGAGGAATTACATATGACAATCCTCTATTTGGGCTCATGAGAATGTTGGCAGTCGTGAGCGTCGGGGGTGGAAGGAGTCATGGGCTTCGGAAGACAGGAGGGTGGGGAGTCGTGAAGTTCGAGTAACTAGGGACTAAGGGGTTCGTCGGCGTCGGGCGATAGGGGATTAGTGACGGGGGTTTGGGGGTTAGAGGCTAAAAGCAATAATACATTATAATACAATATTTAAAGTTCTACTTCTATCCTTCTAGGGTTGCATCTTCAAAAGGCCGGTTCGTAATCTTATTCACAAGATTACGTTTCCAATTTTTTTTTTTTTTTTTGGTAAATTCTAATGTACCTATTAATGACTAATAAGTGTATATGAAAATTAAATTTAATGGATGACATCAATTTTCAAAAAAGGATGTAAAATCAAAGTAACCACTTAATAAGAATAAGGGGTTTTTTTGTCTTGGAATTTTTTTTGGCGACATGCAAAAAGACCACTTTTCTAAAAAGTAGGTCCTTTTGTCATATGAAAAGAGACCCCTTTTCTAACAAATTAGGTGCTTTTTACTAAATAACCACCTATATCATCAATATGGTCTCTTATGGGTGATTTCTTTGCACATATTTGTAGTAGTGGACGGGAACAGGTAGTGGCAAATGATCATATTTCTCTATAATTCGATGAATTTTCACTTTCAGGTGGTCATTCATCATTCTAGACCCATGAACTGTAGTGGTCTCATCAAAAGCATAAGAATATGCATCTGCCACTAGACAAGTCTCTCCACTAGTTGGATCTATCAAATACAATCGACATGGAACCTCGTCCTAACAGCAACGTAAAGCTCATGTATATAAGATATTATTTGATATTATTTGATTAAAACACACATGTACATATGATAATTATTTGTATAAAGGACATGTATATAAGATAATTTTTTGTATAAAGCACATGTATATATAATAATTATATGTACCTTTAGCTGAGGAGAATGAGTGTCGGAAAATCCAGATAGTGGAGTACGTAGCTGAGTGGGATGTGAAGCAGCATGAGATGGCCTAGTAGATGGTGAAGCAGATGGTGGAACAAATGACGGAATATGTGGCTGAGTGGGCTGTGTAGGAGATGGCACAAATGGTGGAACAAATGACGGAATAGGTGGCTGAGTGGGCTGTGTAGGAGATGACATAGCAAATGGTGAAGGGAAAAAATGATATAGCCCAACAGGTGGCTGAGTGTAGGTGGCTGAGTATGTGGTGGTTGTACATGTGAAGGATATGGAAAAAGATAATATGTCCCAGTAGGTGACTGAGTAGGTGGCTGAGTAGGTGTTTGTATATGTGAAGGAGAAGGCCCAGCAGATGGTGAAGGATATGGCCCGGTAGGTGGATGTGTAGGTGGCTGAGTGGGCTGTGAAATCATCACATTCTGCATATATGTGGCGATGTCCTCCCTCCACCTTTCACTCATTTTCCGCATGAGTTCCTCCTCTTGTTCCTGACTCGATCTCCTATAGTGCATACGAGGTACGTACCTAAAAGCCTTCATATAGCCAACATTCACGCCCCCAAAACCATAACAGCGACCCGAATGATCTGGCTTCTCTCCAAGAGCCATAAAAAGGGCGTCTCTGTTACGAACCGGAATGAACTCACCCTTGGCTTGCTTCTCCTTGTACTCCAACTGCCCAAAAAACAAGTTAATAGTAATAATGTAGTTAATAAATGAAAAAAATATTCATGTCAAACTAAAAGTTAATTATAATGATATACATACGTATTTGTCTGCTGCAATCTTTGTTTCCTCAGCTGGAATAAATCGCTGTTTAGTAACAGGATCTTTCTTATGCATCGCGCACCACCAATCATCACCCCGGTTAAAAGTGGAGGACACAGAGGAGGATGGTGTACTAGATGATGATCCAGAATCAAAACTAGGTGGACCGAATTTCTCCTGCTTCCACAACTCTCTAGCATCCCCATAGCTCCTCTGACCTAAGTGGTGATGATGTGTGTTCTTTTTTGCGCTCTCGAGTGCCTTTTCTCGCTTTTTCTGCAAAAAAAATACATTAAGTTAATATAATATTATTTAAATTAATAAAACCAAGTTAATAATTAGATTATAAACTTACTATAGCATCATCTGACGTCATCTTTCCTTTGAAGGTGGCCCAATCCTCCTTCGTGATGTGCTTGTATACATCTGGCGGACTATCACCTAATTTCTCTTTCTTTGATCTAACTCTCGTCATTGTGATCCAACCAGATACCAATTTGCTCTTAAAATCCCTCCATCTAGTGTTCACCGCAAACAATTACTGCTTCTTGTATGGAACCAAGTCGGGAATGTGAAAGGTATTCTGTTTTTCAAAATAGGCTAAAATGGCTTTTTTTGGTTCCAACTTGTCTATATGTTGTATTACCAATCAAAACTACCATTAAACACATGAAACTAAGTATATATGATATGTTAGAGGTGTTTACAACTTTAAACTAGCATGAAACTATTCGTATTCATTCATTTGGAAGGAAAATGGCCCGAAATGGCCTAAAATGGCTTATTTTGGTTCCAACTTGTCTATATCTTTTATTACCAATCAAAACTACCATTAAACCCATGAAACTAAGTATATATGATATGTTAGAGGTGTTTACAACTTAAACTAGCATGAGTTTATTCATATTCATTCATTTGGAAGGAAAATGGTCCGAAATGGCCTAAAATGGCTTATTTTGGTTCCAACTTGTCTATATCTTGTATTACCAATAAAAACTACCATTAAACATATGAAACTAAGTATATATGATATGTTAGAGGTTTTTACCATAGTGTCTGTCACATCAAATCCAACAAGGTAGGAGAAATGTGTCTCCATGACCAATTGATGTTAAGCTTCCGTATAGAAAGACCGATCCAAATACCATACTTGACTCGCCATTGACCTAATAAAGCAAACAATTAGAAATCTAAACATGAAATTGTAATAAGCATGATAAATTATAACTATTTGCCTGTTGGTCTTCCCAAATCATCAAACTCTAAGACCATATCTCCTATGTTGTGGAGATTCATCATGGGACCTCTTTTTACTCTTTCTAGATGCCTTTGGATTCCCACTTGACTTCTTCCCGATCCCTTGTGCACCATAATATGCATCGGTCTGACGTGGATCTAAGAATCAAAATAAGGAAATTAAATTAGAGAACGAACAAGTAAATTACATATTCAATATTTACAATATTCAAATAAACACGAACCTGAGGGGGGTGGCTGCTGATCACCTGTCACCTCAATGCCAAGTAAAGCATTCCTATCAGCATCTAGCTCAAATCTCTCCATCCAAGCATCAAAAGCATCTACAACACTATCACTGTCCTCTCCCTGGTCAGCCTCCTTTTCTGGGTGAAATGGTGCATCGGACTCAGATGAATGATCGCTCGAATCGTCACTAGCAATATCTGTAGCATATACATAGAAACAACATAGAGTGTTAACGAAATTTAAAACAATATACATCACATTATATGACAAAATATTTTATAAGTACATAAATTTATAAGTCAAATTACTCATATTGAACATTTTTAACATTTAATTTTGGTCAATAGGTTGCTCGATGACCGTTATACCTTCTTGGTGATCCATTCGCATGTAACTATTTCTCAGTATCAGACACATTCATCATATCATCATTTGGGATTGAGAAAGGGGGGATATCATCAAACTTATCATATTCTTCTTCGTCGTCAACATCACCTACTCCTAAAGTTCGCATTTTCCCATTAATAACAATGCACCACTGAGTGTCTACAGGATCAGATACATAGAACACGTGTTTTGCTTGCGATGCGAGGATAAAAGGTTCTTCAATGTCACGCAGACGACTCATATCAACTAGAGTAAAACCGCACTCATCCCTTTGCAAACCACGTCTATTATCCGCCCACTTGCATTGAAAAATAGGCATAGTGAAGTCACAATAATCGAGCTCCCATATTTCTTGAATGATCCCATAATATGATTGTTTAGCATCAACCTTAAGAGTACAAATAATTGCATCATAAACATTTTTTTTCAATATGCATTACGTCGAGACAATGTCTAACTACTAAGTATTTCCAATAAGGAAGTCTCCAGAATATAGACTCTTTTTTCCAAATGACACCATCGTCTTCCGAAGGTTTAACCCCCTTACCAAATACTGTTCCCATCCCCTTACCACGATTATAAACTTCTTTTCCAGTTAACGGTCTAGGAGCTGGAGCATTTTCAAAAAACCCGTTAAATTATGCTTTTTTCTTTCGATATGGATGAGAACTATGTAAAAATTGTCTACTAATGATATAGACATGTTTCCCACAATGTGGCAAATGTGTAGCCTCCATACCATTCTCACAAATGGGACATGCCCTTTTTCCTTTGACCTTATAACCCGATAAATTTCCATAAGCAGGATAGTCATTTATAGTACAGAATAGCATAGCATGAAACCTGAAATCTTCATTAGAATACGCATCAAACACCATAACACCTTCGTCCCACATCTTTTTGAGATCTTCGATGAGAGGTGCAAGATAGATGTCTATATCATTTCCCGGCTGCTTAGGCCCAGAAATTAAAAGAGACAACATAATATATTTCCGCTTCATGCACAACCATGGAGGAAGATTGTATATCACTAAAAGAACAGGCCAAGTACTATGTTGACTACTCAAAGTACCGTAAGGGTTCATTCCGTCCGTACACAATGCAAGTCTCAAGTTCCTAGCTTCCTGACCAAATTTTCTATATCTGGAATCGATAGCTTTCCATTAAGGAGAATTTGCTGGATGCCTAAGCATCCCATCTTTCTTTCTCCGATCAGCATGCCATCTTAGGTTTTGTGCATCTTCTTTGATAGAGAAGAGCCTCCTGAACCTTGGCACAACTGGAAGATACCACAACACTTTCGCAGAAAGACCCATATTACCCGGTCCGGGCTCCACCCCATCCGACAATTTGTAGCGGGACTTACCACACCTCGGGCATTCATAAAGGTTCGCATACTCATTTCGATATAACATGCAATCATTGGACATGCATCGATCCGCTCATATTCCAAACCCAAAGGACACATTAATTTTTTGGCATAGTAGGTATTATTTTGGTAACAAATTACCCTCAGGAAACATATCTTGTAAAGCTTCTAAGAATTCTGTGAAGCCTACATCAGTCAAATTATGTTTTGCTTTTATGTTGAAAAGAGTTAAAGCCCCACTCAATTGAGTTTATTTTGTACACCCTGGATAAAAGGGTTTCCCAGCAGCTTCAGACAAACTGTCAAACACTCGTGGCCACTCATTAAAATGGTCACGAGCCCCTTCCAACATCTCACCTAATCGATCACCAAACTCTTCATCCTCAGTGTCACTATTATCTCCATTGTCATTTTCATCACCTACTACATCAACACCTTCAATCCTAACATGATCTTCTATCACAGCTTCATTCTCAACCCCGACATTCCACATATCAATGTCTAATGAATTACTAGTGCTAACATTAACATTAACCCTATCCTGAGTCTATTTTCCCTTCTCACCATGCCATAACCAAAGCGATCTTCTCACCCAAGCGATCTTTGTGATGTTTTGGTATTTTTGTCACGGGCTCGATCGGGCAAAGACTACAATTCACTTTTTTAGAATTTTTTCATTATTTCCTTGGATCCCTTTTGTAACCTCCTCTTAATTACGTGGTTTAAGGATAGTTTTCATCCTTATAATGGTGATTTATTCTAATCCATATTCCTATTGATGATGAGAGTTTTTATTCTTCATTATCATGTGTTTAATTGAATTGATTATGATCATTGGATTCCTCGAAGTACTTTAATTTCTTTCGGATGTTACTTCTCCTTCTTTAATCCTATAAACATGATTCATTTTTCTGGTTTTGGAAAACACATCTTTATTCTCTCTCTTCTTTTTCTTCCTCTCTTTCGGGTATAAGCTTTAGTGACTTCATCTCACACCCAAGAGTGCCATTGTGCGTTGAGAGTTGTGTGAACCTTAAGGAGCGAATCGGTGATTACAATTGTGCACCCCGATTGCATCGAATCTCGTTTTCAAGGCAATGGTTTGTTTACCATGCACAACAAGTTCATAATATTTGTTTATATCTTGTTCTTCATTCTAGCCTTGAAAACCTTTAAATACAACAATTTGAAAACAAGATTATTATGACGATGGATATGGCTATTCCAATGTTGAACAAGCGTAATACTTCGTATTTTTAGTAAGTTATTATTTATATTTTTATAAAAGTTTTAGTTTTTAAAAAGGTTTTATTTACTAAAAAGGCTTACTATTTATTAGAAAGGCTTTTATAAGAAAGGTTTTGGGTATTCAAAATAAATTTTAGCCCAAATGAATTTTGGACCTAACTTTCCTAAGTTTTACATTCAAGTAGTTGGTTCAAAATAAAATTTTAAAATATTTTAAAGAAATCTAAAAAGGTTTAGAAAAGAAAAGAAAAAAAAAGATTTAAAGAAAAAGGATTTATAAAAAAAAGAAGCAAAACATTGACTTCGGTGCATGATCTTAGTTGGATAAGCGTAAATATTAGTTATATCTTAGCTAGATTAGTTTATCTTTTTTCCTAAATTTATCTTTTAGTTTCCTAATCCTATCCCGATTCTACCTATCTAACTAGTATAAATAGGGGTCTCCACCAAATAATTTTTCACACCAAATTTGAGAAATAAATCTATTTTCTCAAGTTTGAACTCTATCTCTCTCTCTCTTTTAGCCTACCTTTCTCTTTCTCCCTAGTAATTATTAGTTTACAAGGTGCATGTATTTGTAGATCTTTAATAATTGTTTTGCAAGTGTAGTATCATGTTTTTAGGAAAATATTTTGGATTGAAATACATATTTTTATGAGTTCTATTATGAACTGCATTTGTTTTATATGAGCATGTTTGAATGTTTACAAATTTTATTTATGAACTTTGAATTATGTCTTTCGTTTAATATATTTATAAAGTTTAATCTTTGAATTTATATTCAAATATTTTAAAAGGAGTTTTATCTTTTGATTCATGTTTAAATATTTAAAAAGGGGTGTTTTTGAACTATTATTATTTTTCAAAGGTTAACCCATGAGCAAGTTATTTTATTTACGCCTTTATATGGCTAAGTTTTAAGAATTATTATTCTTTTTAAAGGAGGATTATTTTAGAAGGATTTTTATTAGATATATGATCTTTTATGATCGCAATTATAAAGAGGCAACGACTTGTCATTTATTAGCAAGAACGGTAGCCATTATATTATTTACCCGAGTACTTTTTATATAACTCATGTGGACAAGGTAGTTCCCCTCGTAATAGACTCAGTATGGAATACTAAACTTGGGGGGTGTGCACACTTTAGGCAAGGTACCTAGGCAAGGAAAATGAGTTTTTATTAAAGTTATATACTTTATATTATACAAGTATTTTCAAGTATCCAGAAAGGTTTTTTTTTTGAAATTAAATATTTCAAAAGTTTAATTAAATAAAATGTTTAACATTCCGCATATACATGTACTCAGTATTTTTTACTGACACGATTTTGTTTTGTTTTGTTTTATGGCTTTGTCCTTGTGATGACCCTAGCTTGGCTAGCAGAATTTGCAGGTTGATATGATGCATACTTCATATGGGGGAGCTAGTAAGGAATCATAATTAGTCAAGGAGTTGTTATTTTATTTTCTTTATTTCCATTGTTATATAGTTGTACAATAAAGTTATATTAATAAAGAGAAGTTATTTAAGTTATTTCCGCTGCATTAGTTTAAAGTTCAGTTTGTAGTTAGTATTAAAGCCTTTAACGTTATCACGTGGCGGTAACACTCTCAAGTTTCTCAAGGAGTTTTATATTAAAATGTATTTTCCAAAAGAGGGAAATATGGGGGTGTTAAAACAAGACTATTCCTGACCTCTCTAATTTAAAGTCTTTTGATGGCAAAAATTACAAGAGATGTTCACAAAAGTTGTTGACATTCTTTGAACAACTTGAAATAGATTATTTGTTCTATGAGGATGTGGTCGAAGAAGTTGAAGCAAGTAAGGCGGTAGCTCAGGATCCCTTTCTTTTTAGCGGAGGATGTCAAGAAGGCGACCGATGCATTGGTCCAAGAAGAAGAAGGACAATAAACTTATTCGAGCTCATATTCCCCATCATGTGAATGAAATCTTTTTTGACCTCCTTATCACCAATAGGTCAAGCAAGTCCGTTAAATACACTTTGCAAACCGAAGCCAGTGATGCTGGTAAGAAAAAATATTTTGTTGGTAAGCGGATTAACTTCAAGATGACGGATGAAAAATTCATCACGGATCAAGTTCATGACTATGAGAACATCATCATCGAAATCCTAGGAGAATGGATGGAAATGTGTGAAATTCTTCAAGCCAATGGGCTCTCGGAGAAATTCCCACCTTCATGGAATGACTACCGAAATTCTTTGAAGCACAAGAAGAAGGACACGAACCTTCAAGAGCTCATTGGTCACATGAGGACCAAAGAGGCTAACCGACTCAAAGATAAGTTTCATTTTCCCTCTTTGAATTATTTTAAAGCTAACTTGGTTGAATTTAGTGCTCATATGGCTAGAAACGGGTTCAAAGGTAAGAATAAGAATAGTGCAAGCAAAGGGAACTTCACTTATATTAACAAGATTCAAAAGACCAAAGGGGTGTGCTATGTGTGTGGAATGATAGAGCACAAGGCCTATCAAGAACAACTCCAATGGTGCCTCCCAAGCGAATCTTGTTGAAAAGGATGAAGTGATAATCGTGGTGGTGGTTGAAGCCAACTTGGTGGAGAACAAGGTGGAATGGATCTTGGATACGAGAGCATCAAGACAAATTTGTGCTAACAAGGCTCTCATGACTGACTTTGAAGATGCTACCGATGGAGACCATGTTTACATGGAAAATAGTAGCACCGCAGGAGTTCTCGGCAAAGGGAAGGTCCACCTTAAACTCACTTCTAGAAAAACTTTGTTTTTGAATAATGTCTTGTATGTTCCCTCTCTTAGGAGGAATCTTGTTTCGGGTACACAATCGATTAGGGCATTTAAATGTTTCTTACATGAAAAAACTAAAGGACATGGACTTAATTTCTTTTGACCAAATTAACAAAGCCTATAAATATCCTATCTGTGTTGAGGCCAAACATACTAAGAAACCATTTAAGCAAGTTGTATCAAGAAAAACTATATTGCTAGAGTTGATTCACTCGGATTTAGCGGGATTTAAAAATTGCACTACTAGTAAATGAGGGAAAAATTACTATATAACTCTTGTTGATGATTTTTCAAGATTCACTAAAGTCTACCTTTTGAAAACTAAGGATGAGGCCAAAAGTGAATTTTTAATGTATAAAATCGAGGTTGAAAATCAACTTGATCTTAAAATTAAAAGGTTTAGAACCGATAGAGGTGGTGAATATGGAAAATGGTCTTTAAAAGAACTGTGTGAAGCCAATGGGATCATCCATGAGCTAATCTCCCCTTACACTCCACAACAAAATGGTATTGCCGAAAGGAAAAATATATGTTTAAAGGAAACAATGAATGCAATTCTTTTAAGTTCCAAATTATTCGACAATATGTGGGGAGAGGCGGTTCTATTCGCTTGTTATGTACTCAATAGAGTGCCCCATATAAAATAAATTGGATAAAACTCCTTGTGAGTTTTGGAAAGGTTATAAACCTAACATGATCATTTTGAAAGTGTGGGGGTGCTTAGCTAAAGTTGCTTTTCCAGATTTTAAGAAAACCACTATTGGGTCTAAAACTTTTGATTGTGTGTTTATTGGTTATGCTCATAATAGTGCCACATATAGATTCATGCTTTTAAGTGATTATTCTATTTGTGAATCTAGAGATGCGATTTTCTTTGAGCATATTTTTCCCTTGAAATCATCATCGTCTATGCATATGAATGAGTTAAGTGTTGATGTGTCCTTGGATTTTTATTTGTCGAGTTCTAGTGTTCCTACTCCCACTACGATAATGGAAGAAGTTCAACCTAGGAAGAGTAAGAGGGTTAGAGTAGAGACTACCTTTGGACCGGATTTCTTGACTACTTTTCTTGTTGAGAATTGTGTGAGTGAAAATTTTGTTTCTTTGTTTCTCTTAGAAGAAGACCCAAAGACTTATAGCAAAGCTATAAAATCCATAGATGTCAGTTTTTGGAAAAAGGCCATTAAAAGTGATATAGATTCAATCATGTCTAATCATACTTGGGACTTATGGGATTTGCCTAAAGGGTCTAAATCTATAAGTTGTAAATGGATATTTACTAAGAAGAAGAAACTTGATGGCGCTTTGGATAAGTTTAAAGCTAGACTTAGTATTAGAGGTTTCACTCAAAAAGAGGGATTTGACTTTCTTGATACCTACTCACCCGTGACTAAGATTGCCACCATTAGGACTTAGGTTGCTTTAACGGCAATTCATGACTTAGTGGTTCATCAAATGGATGTTAAAATGACTTTCCTTAATGGCAATCTTGATGAAGAGATTTACATGACTCAACCACAAGGTTTTGTGGTTAAGGATCAAGAACATAAGGTGTGTAGGCTTAGGAAGTAATTGTATGGTTTGAAACAAGCTCCTAAGCAATAGTAGGAAAAGTTTGATAGTGCTCTTAGGAGTGATGGTTTTGTGACTAATTCTTCGGACTCTTGTGTATATTCTAAAGTGTTGAATTCATCTTGTATTATTATTTGTCTTTGTGTTGATGACATACTTATTATTGGTACTAACCTTGAGGTTGTAAAGTACACTAAAGATTTTCTTTCTACTAAGTTTGAAATGAAGGACTTAGGTGAAGTCGATGTGATCCTTAGTATCCGGTTGACCAAACTCAAGGACGGTTTCTTAATGAATCAATCTCACTATGTGGAGAAAATTTTGAAGAAGTTCGATTGCTATGATGTGGAGCCATGTAAGACTCCATATGATGTGAGTGTAAAGCTCATGAAGAATAAGGATCCTAGCTAGTGTTTCTCAAGAGCAATATGCTAAGGTAATAGGGAGTGTGATATTTTTTGATGATCTGCACACGTTCCAACATTGTTTATGCGATAAGTAGATTAAGTTGTAATACTCATAATCCTAGTAGTGAACACTGGAGTGTACTTTATCAGTTGTCAAGGTATCTAAAAGGCACCATGGAAATTGGTTTTCATTTTAATCGATTTCCTAATGTCTTGGAAGGTTTTTGTGATGCCAATTGGGTATCCGATAATGATGAAGTAGTCTCCACTAGTGGTTATGTGTTTATGTTGGGTAGAGGTGCTATATCATGGAAGTCCTCAAAACAACCATGTTTAGCTCGCTCAACCACGGAATCTGAATTCATTGCTCTGCTAGGTCAAGAAGCGGATTGGGTAAGGGGTCTTCTTGCTGACATTTCATTGTGGGGGAAAAAAATATTCCCCGGTATCTTTGCATTGTGATTCTCAAGCTATAATTATTCTAGGTAATAATAACAATTATAATGGTAAGAAGAGGCACATACGCCTTATACATAGTTTGGTGAGACAAATACTCAAGAATGAAGTTATTGCTTTGAACTATGTACGGTCCGAAAGAAATTTGGCGGATCCTTTGACTAAGGGGTTGGCAAGGAACCAAGTTCTTGATTCGTCGAGGGGGATGTGGATCAAGCTCATGAAGTGTATATAACTAGCATTACTTATATTACATCCTTATGGCATTTTGTGTTGTAATGCTTGTAGTAGGATGAATTCGTTAAGAATTCTTAATGGATTTATACTTATGTGGCAGGTGCTCTAGCTAAGCATTTGAGAAATCCAGCGCTGTAATTTTTGTGGAGGTTGAGTTTGTTTAAACTCTTAATGAATCCTAAGATATATTTTATGCTATTGAGAAACACAATTAATTCACCTATATGGTTGTGAAGACTCGCTATCTTGAATGGAACCTGATGATACTCAAGGATCTCGGTATGCTCTACGGAAAAGGACATATGAGATACTTTAGAATTGGCCCACGAAGGTACGAATCAGGTAAAACAATCTCGAATTGATTTTCTTGTGCAACAATATGAATTGTGTACTATGAGAGAGAAAAAACAATTAAAGAGATGTTTACTCGATGTACACTAATCACTAATGAATTGTGATCTCTAGGAAAAACCTATATAATTTTGAAGATTTAGTAAGAAAGGTGTTAAGAAGTTTAACAAATCGTTGACTCCCTAAAATAACTACTATTCAAGAAGCTAAAAATTTGACAAAACTATCACTTGAGAACTAAATTGGAAATTGAAGATAGTGATAGTGATGATGATATTGATCTTCTCACAAGAAGATTTAAATTTTTTCTCAAAAATAACAAAAACAACAATCCTAGAAAATATGAAAATTTGAAAGGTAATCGCACTAACTTTAAGAAAAGTGCTACTAATTCTAGTTGTTTCAAGTGTGGTGAGTACAATCATAGGATAAAGAAATGTTCGTTATGGGATGATGATAAACCTAAAGAAACAAAGGGAGCAATCTAAGAAAGAATTCAAAAAGGCTATAAGTGCTGCCGTTTTGGGAGATTCAAATTCTGATGAAGAACAGTTAGAGGCACGGTACCATGAAGCAAAATTATGTCTGAATGATGTACAAACATCACAGAGAAGGGCATAGTGCCAGGACGACTCTTACTTGTGTCTAATGGCAAAAAGTTCGAACTCCCAAGATGAAACTGAAGACAGTGATGTAAGTCTTCTTTCTCTAAAACCTTCAAAAAATCTTTCTATAAAAAAACAAATTGTTACTTTTCCTAAAAATGTCATTGATGATTGTCAATAAATAAATGACGATTTTTCAATCATGAAAAAAGAAGTGAAAAATTTAACTAAGCAGAAGATTGAGTTGAAATTTGAATATAAGGATTTGTTAGAGGACTGTAATGAATTGATGAAATTAAATAACGAGCTTCAAAAACTGCCGAAGAGAGAAATATTGAGTTAAACGCCTTAAGATACGAAAAGTCTCTTGCAAAAGAAGTTGTTAACAACACTGTGTCATAAACAGTTTGTGACTCTAAGTCAATGTTATTTTGATGATGATACACTTTGTGCTATAACATGAATATTTATAACAGTGATCCAACTATCAAGATTGGATTATTTGAAGACAACGAAGCAAGCTTAGGTATAGTGATATTAAATTCATGTGTATATGTTATTTCCCTAGGAACACTACAAGAGGGGGGGTGAATTGTAGGTGTAGAAATAAACGTAACTTTTTGCGGAAATTAAAACTTAAACGAATAAACAAGCTCGAGGAACACAAGGGATTTTTACGAGGAAAAACTTATTGGGCCCAACAAGAAGAAACAACCTCGACCACTAGGGATTTTAAACTCAACACTTTCACTAATTAGGCCAAACAACTTTGTTACAGCCTAATTCTAACTTGAGCCACACCTTGAGTTCCTAAACTCAAGTTCCTGAGCCACTGTTCCCTTAACAGTAGTTCCTCTCAACTTCACTCGAAGTTTTCTCACACATACAAGCTTCACTCAAAGCCTCTCTCTTATAGAACTTCACTCAAAGTTCCCTTACCCCAAAAACCAAAATACAATAGATCGAAATAAGCTTAGTGGAATTAGAGTAAGAAGGCAAAGAACAAATGACTATTAGGAGAAAATGAAGGCACTGACACTTAATTAGTTAAACTCACTTAATTACTTAGTCAGACACAATTTGGAACTTATCTAGACTTCTATATTTATAGTGTTAATCATGAAGAACGTGGGATTAAAACTAGAGTACATGTTTAGTCCATTAACCCATGATGTTCCTTCCCTAAGGAACACGTTTCACATCATGTCCCATGATCCCATGAACTATAGATGAACGTGGATATATTTCAGCCATTACTCCTAAGTAATAGGAGTTCCTTGAGCTTTATCTGAAAAATCAGTTTTATAAAAACTCTTTTTATCTTTAAAACTGAATTTTTAATCTTTAAGAAAATAATATCTTTTAAACAAAATCTTTCTAACAACCGGATATTTATTTTCTTAATTTTCCGAAAATAAAATCTTTTTCATAAACATATTTTCTTTTTAAAACTGATTTTATCATTTGAAATTAGATATAACTAGTTTCCTATAATTTAGGCATGACTTACTCAATTATCTTTTTAACCGTTATAATGTTGCACGCCTATGTCTAGTTCCTTTTATTAACTAAGTTCCTTTAACATATTCGTTTAGTGCCACTTAGTTTGTTCCTTACAAAGGAACAAACTCTCATTCTCAAATATACTGCCACTTTTCCTTACCATTCTTTCTTTGTTCCTTTACATTGGAACTAGAAAATAAAACGCCTAGCTTCTATTCTTCTTGATCCAATGCTTGCTCCAGTATCAACATAGAAACTTCTTTACTTAGCCTTTGAAATCCTCTCTTGACTTCTTCCTTGACTTCGTATTCTCCCAGTTCCTTTATTATACCTTAAACACCATACACTTAAATAACTCATTAGTTCACTACTTAGTTTGTTCCTTTGTTTCTTTGTCATCATCAAAACTAGGGTTCAACAATTTCACCCTTTTTGATGATGACAACAAAGGTACAAACTAAGGAAAATAACAAATAATATAAGTGAATGATAATGACAAAAACATAAAGAAAAAAATGAAAAATAAAACACAATTATGTAAGTAACTGAATTTTGATTTTTCATTTACCTTAACCTATTTTTGATTTTTCATTTACCTTATCCATTTTTTAATTTTTCCAATTTTCAATTTTTTTAAGTTTATGTACAATTTGTTCCTTAAATCATTTTCTCCCTTTGTCATCCTCAAAAAGAATAAACTCTGCATGTATTGATGAATTGATTTAACACCTTAAGACCAATATACAAGCACCATTGGTGGTTAAGTTAGAAAATCAAAGAGTAAAATTGCTCAAACATCAATCACATAATACTAGCCATTCCAAGGAAGAAATTATGCAAATCATTTAGAAACACAGACATTATAGCAAGAGTCATTGATTATATAGCACTTGTTCCATAACAAAACAAAGAAAGAAAAGAAAAAGGATTAAACAAAGGTTGTGTTCCTTGATTAAAGAAACAGGAACAACAAAACAACAAAAAAAAACTAAGAAAGGGAAGGGAATGGTGTTCCTCTACAACTTCTTCTTCTACCACATCCTCTAATTTCTTCATCACCACCCCATGGTTGAGTCCAACCTGTTCCTTCAACTCCTCCAAGGCACGGGCCATAGAGTCCATCTTCTTTTGTTGCGCAACCACTGTATCACTCAAGCTCTTCATAAGACTGAACATTGTATCAGTTTTAGCATCCAAACCAATGAAGATGATTTAAAACTTGATCATATGTTGAGCAGGAAGACAACATCATTTACCCAGTTGGCATCATCCGGAGTATCCTGTTCCTTACCCTTGGAACTTGAGGCAGATGGTGGATTTTGTGGAGGAACTGGAGAGGGTTAGAATGGAAGGTCATCTGTTCCAGGAATAGAAACAGAAGGTGAAGGGTGAAAATGGGAGGAAGGAATGTGGTGTGGGTGAAGAGTTGTGGAGGTGGAAGCAAAAGGATTTGGGCCTTTATTTCATCCTTCAACTGCTCAAAACTGGAAGGAACAGAGAAGGATGAAGGTGAAATAGGGCAATTTGGTGAAAGGAACAGAAGTTTAGGAGATGGTGGTGGAGTAGGTTCCTTGAGATGGAGGTTCCTGTTCCTCATTATCCGAAAGGACTAATGGAGATCCTTGTTGGAAGGAACGAAAACTTGAGCAATTTTATACGAGTGCTCTTCCTCACTCTCTGAGGAACAGAAGGTTTAGGCTTAATGGCAATGTGTTTGCGCCTCTTAGGTTTCGGTTCCTCCGGTTTAGGAACGGGGTCATCCAAGATAACTCATTATCTTCTTCTAAGTCAAGTTTAGGCAGTTTTCTTTACTTCTGAGGAACTTGGAGCCATCCTCCTTGTGAGTACACCTTCTTGGACAGACAACCAAGTCCATTTAGGTCTTCTCATTCAAGATGTTCCCTTGTTGATCCTATTGTGGTCCAACCCGTAATTTACTTCAAAGTGATGAAGTAAAGATGTTTCAAGCACCGTACCCAATACACAGTTTTCTCAATACAATGAGTATGTTGAATGAAGAGGGAAGGGAAATTGATTTGTATGTGGTGGTCCAAGCAAAACATGTAACACATATCCAGGAGACCCACTTCATTCCTCTTTTCAGTTCGAGGAATGAGTGCTCTCCAACCAAATTAAACGCACTTTGTGAAGGGAGAGAGTAGTTATGGTTAAGTTTGTTTTGGCCAGCAGTTCCTCCAAAATATTCTAAAATTTTGTCTTGAGGAAAATTCGGAAAAGAAACAGTTCCTTTCCGTTTAAAGTACAAATCAGTTCCTTTGCAAGGAACTTCCCATACTTTGCCCAAAGTGGCTTGATTAAACCTTATTTTCTTTCCTCTAACCTCAGTTGTGCAAGTTCCATTAGTATTAACAAAATTTGCACAGAATTCATCCATAGCTAGAGGAACAAGAGCATTATTAAAGGCGAATTCAAACAAGAATTCCATGCCTTGTTCCTTTAGAATGGAGGTTAATTCTTGAAATTCTACTTTATTAGCCCATTCTAAATCGACGCAAAAACCCAAAACATACCTAGATTCACTTCGTTCGACCCGTTTCTTGGAAGATGAAGAAACATTCCTTGGAGGAGCAATTTCTTCTTCTTCCCCCTGAGATTGTTCCGGGGTTTCTTCTTCATCGTCTTCCCCAATTAACTTTCTTCTTGCATTACTCCTTCTAGGAGATTCTAATTGCTGTTCCTCTATGGGGTTTTCTTGAATTATGTCGGTTTCAAGGGTTTTGGTTGGAGATGAAGTTTTCCATTTTTGAAGTGTCGGAGTTTTTGATGTGGAAAAGGAGAGTTTCTTAAGTTTTTGCCATGATTTGTGAAGGTTTGGAGGTTTTTATGGAGTATCAAAGGGTGTGATGAGGTTTCGGCTATGGTGAAGATGAAGAGTTGAGAGGAACACGGTTTCTTAGATGAATTAAAGAAGGAAGTTTTGCATGTAATAGTAATTATGACACGCGGGAAAGAAATAAAAAAAATAAAAATAAAAAGGAAAACAAAACGAAAAGATAATTAATAAGAACCAAGATTTAATTAAATCTGATTCCCCTTATTTTTTGGATTTTTCGGATTTTTCGAATTTTTATGAGTTTTTAATTTTGAAAGAAAATAAATGCTAAGGAACTTGTGCTATAGGAACAACTAATGCTACATATAATGTCCTTCATATCGCATGTTTCTTAACCTTAGGAACAGTAAGGGGAGTTTATGTGACATTTGTGAGTTGTTTAATTTTTTGAATTCATGTTTATGTTTGCAACATTCCAATTTGCAATGGTCTTAGGCAATTAAACACAATTATTTTTAGCACACAAAGTCACTCAAATTGATTCAAACATGGGGGAATGACATAGGAACAATCACTTAATTTTATTAACCCTAACTCAAGCCTTAATTTTCATATCTATCCCTTTGCAAAGGCTTAGTTAGAATATCAGCAATCTGATCTCAGTTTGACAAACTCAAGTTTAATCAAACCTTTTTCAACATTTTCTCTTAAAAAGTGATGTCTGATATGTATATGCTTTACTCTAGAATGATGCACTGGATCTTTAGATATACTTATAGCACTTGTATTGTCACAATAAATAGGAACACATTCAAAGTTTATTCCATAGTCACTAAGTTGTTGTTTTATCCAAAGCATTTGAGAGCAACATGCAGCAGCTGCTACATATTCTGCTTCAGCAGTGGATAAAGCAACTGTGTTTTGTTTCTTGGTACTCCAAGAAACTAAACTATGACCAAGGAATTGTGCCATACCTGAGGTGCTTTTCCTATTTACAAGATCTCCAGCATAATCTGCATCTGCATATCCTTTAGTTCGAATGTATCACTTCTTGGATAGTAGAGTCCAAGAACATCTGTTCCTTTAAGATATCTAAGAATTCTCTTCACAGCAGTGAGGTGAGACTCCTTTGGATTTGCTTGAAATCTAGCACACAAACCAACACTGAAAGCTATGTCTGGATGACTAGCAGTTAGATACAAAAGTGAACCAATCATTCCTCTATATTTTGTTTGATCAACACTTGTTCCTATGGAGTCTTCATCTAATCTAGTTGAGTTCCCATAGGAGTGTGATTTATCTTGAATTTTCGAGGCCATATTCTTTAATAGTTCCTTTATGTATTTTTGTTGGTGAACAATTATACCCTTTTCAGTTTGTTTGATTTGTAGTCCAAGAAAGAAATTTAACTCACCCATCATACTCATTTCAAATTCATTGCTCATGAGACTTGAGAATCACTAGTACAAAAAACGCAATTTGCATCGGATGTGAGGCGCCTATTTGCGTCGGACTATGGTGCGACGCCAAAGCCCTCGACGCAAATGACTCGGAAACAATCTGCGTCGTATGTGGAAACGACGCAGATGGTTCAACTATTTGCGTCGCACCTTTATATGGTGCGACGCAAATTAGTCTTCCGAGGACACAAACTACAAATTACAGGCAAGATATAAAGGGAATTTGCGTCGCATATAGCACGGGGTGCGATGCAAATTAGTCATCTGCGTCGCACTTCGTGCCATGTGCGACGCAAATGACCTAATGTGAAAAATAAAAAAAACGCAGTACTGCATTCGAGGAAAAAGAAACGAGACAAAAATTATTCAAGAAACTGATAAGAGTATCAAACAACATCAAACAAACATATTGAAACAACATCAAACAAACAATCACTTTCATAAAATGAAACAATAATACAAATAATACAATAATACATGATCTAACAAACCAATATCATTAATTTACAAAAAAAAAAAGAAGAATCTCTTTACATTTCAGATCTAAAAACTATTAAATAAAAAAACGAAGAATCATCACTTTCGAGATCTAACAAACGGAGATGTGCGAAGATTCGGAGAAGCAGGAACACAATCGCAGTTCATGAGTTCTTCAGTTTGAGAAAGAAAAAGGTGCTAAGTGGGCCGGAGAAGCACGAAGTCACCGGAGAAGTCGCATCGTCTGATTCTTTTATTCTGAGGTTATCCATTTTCCTTTAATTTAGACTTCGTGCATCATTATTTTCGCAACTGAAGCAGCGAGATGCATGAAATATGAGAGACAAAAACTGTAATTAGCAGGAAACCGGAGATGCCACGCTTGTATGCGAATTAAATAAATGGTAGAAGTAGCGAGATGCAGTGAGAGAGAGGCGCCGTGAGAGAGAGACGCAGTGAGAGAGAGGCGCCGTGAGAGAGAGAGAGGCGCCGTGAGAGAAAGAGAGAGAGAGAGAGGCGGGTAGTGTTTTGGGGTTTGAGGGTGAGAGAGAGGCGCAGTGAGAGAGAGAGGCACAGTGAGAGAGAGAGACGGGTAGTGTTTTAGGGTTTGAAGAAAAACTTGCCATTAAATAAGCGAAGCCCATCATGTGCGTCGTATGTCGTAGCCCACGCGACGCAAAGCTTGGCCCATCCTTATTTTCTGTCATCTGCGTCGCACACTTGGGTACGTGCGATGCACATTGTCGGATCATTTGCGTCGCGTGCTTCAAACTGTCTGACGCAAATCTTCTTTTTATGATATGGACCTATGTTGTGCGTCGCACTCTTCATTGAGTGCGACGCAAATAGTATTTCTGCGTCGTTTCCGTGTTTGTGCGACGCAAATGGGGCGACGCAAATTGACCTTTTTCAACTAGTGAATTCTTTGCACAATGTTTCATTAGTAGCTCCGAATATGATGTCATCAACATATATTTGAACAAGCAAAATATCAGTTCCTTTAGATTTTAGGAACAAGGTTTTATCAACCTTTCCTCTTTTAAATTGTTTTCTAAAAGGAACTTTGATAATCTCTCATACCATGATCTAGGTGCTTGTTTTAACCCATAAAGAGCTTTATCAAGCTTGTAGACATGATTTGGGAGATTATTATTTTCAAACCAGGGGGTTGTTCAACATATACATCTTCGTTTAGATAGCCATTTAAAAATGCACACTTAACATCCATTTGATATAATTTAAATCCCATGTAAGCAGCAAATGCAATTAAAATTCTAATGGCTTCTAATCTAGCTACAGGAGCAAAGGTTTCTTCATAATCAATTCCTTCTTGTTGATTATAACCTTTTACTACAAGTCTAGCTTTGTTTCTTACAATGGTTCCATATTCATCTAGTTTGTTTCTAAACACCCATTTTAAGCCAATTACTTTTTGTTGTTTAGATGAGGAACTAGATGCCATACCTTGTTTCTTTCAAACTCATTTAATTCAGCTTGCATTGCAGTAATCCAATCAGAGTCAGTTAAGGCTTCTTCATGATTTCTTGGTTCCATCATTGATAGGAACGCATGAAATGCACAAAAGTTCCTTAACTGAGATCTAGTTTGCGTACCTTTGGATATGTCGCTGATTATGAGTTCCAAGGATGTGATTTTGTAATCTCCAAGGTTTTGGTTGAAACTCTCTTATAGGAACATGTTGTTCCTCATGAGTTCCTTGAGTAGATAGGAACTCTGCTCAGTTGTTCCTCTGTTAGCCTCGGTGGACTCAGTTCCTTCATTTGAGGAACAGGAGCATCTTCTCCTGCTTGAGGAACAGGAACATCATTGATGTCATTATTTTCAAATTCCTCGTTCCTTTCCTCTTTCACTTCTTCTTCTTCTTGTGAAACTGCGTTCTTTGTACTTGGTTGTGCTAATCCTATCTCATAGTCATCAACCTGTATACTTGGATTATATTTGTCAGATTCATCAAAGATTACATGAATGCTTTCTTCAACACACATAGTTCTTTGTTATATACTCTATAAGCTTTACTATGTGAGGAGTATCCTAAAAATGTTGCTTCATCACTCCTTGCATCAAATTTTCCAAGATTATCTTTTCCATTATTATGCACATAACATTTGCACCAAATGTTCTAAAATAGGTGATATTTGGTTTCTTTCCAAAATAAAGTTCATAAGGAGTTTTATTAATGATAGGTCTCATCATGGCACGATTAATTATGTGACAAGCAGTATTAACAGCTTCAGCCCAAAAGTTCCTTGGAAGTTCACTAGCAATTAACATGGTTCTAGACATTTCCTCCAAAGTTCTATTTTTCCTTTCTACAACACCATTTTGTTGTGGTGTTCTAGGGGCAGAAAAATTATGATCTAGGCCATTATCTCTGCTTAAGTCATCAAATTTATAATTTTCGAATTCCTTGCCATGATCTGATCTAATGTGCATTATTTTATGTCCACTTAGTTTTGAACTCTTTTAGCAAAGACAAGGAACTCATCATAAGTTTCATCTTTACTAGTGAGAAAAATAACCCAAGTGTACCTAGAGTAGTCATCTACAATACAAGTACATACCTCTTTCCACTTCTGCTTTGAATTCTCATGGGTCCACATAAGTCCATATAAATAATTCTAATGGTTTAGTGGTACTTACAATCGTTTTAGATTTGAAAGAGGATCTTACTTGCTTACCTCGTGCACATGCATCACAAACTTGATCAATATGAAATTTTATGGATGGTAATCCTAAAACAAGATCTTTTGATCTAAGTTTCTCAAGTAATGAAAAGCTAGCATGTCCTAGACGCTTGTGCCAAAGAAGTGAATCATCTTCAATAACACTAAGACAAGTTAAATTGATTTGAGGAACAAGGTCTAGATCCACAATGTATGTGTTCCCTTTCCTTGTTCCTTCCAAGATAACCTTCTTAGTTTTAATGTTGATGATAAAGCATTTTTCTTTATCAAATTTTACAGTATTTCCTTTGTCACAGAATTGAGAAATGCTTAATAGATTATGTTTTAGACCTTCAACTAAAAATACATTTTCAATGGAGTGTAATGGTGACTTACCGACCTTACCCATAGCAACTATGTTACCTTTCTTATTATCACCAAATGTTACACTCCACCTTCATAGGTTGTGAGTGAGAGAAACTTCGTTTTGTCTCCTGTCATGTGCTTGGAACAACCACTATCGAGATACCAAGTGTTGTTCCCCCTCACTCCAACCTGCAAAAATCAACTAGTTGTTAGTTTAGGAACCCCATCTTTCGTGGGTTCCTGTTCTTGACTAGGATTTGTTTTGACAACCCATTTTTTCTTACTTATTGTCACTTTTTCCCAATCATTCAGATTTTAATTGACATTGATTTATGTAATGACCTACCTTGCCACAATACATACAAAACTTATCACTAGGTAGATCAACATATTTCTTTGTCTTGTTCCTTTTCTTGTAGTTTTCAAAACCAAGACCTTCCTTCCTTTTGGTCTGTGGTTTCTCAATCCACTTAGGAACTTTCATGATTTTGCCTCTGTTCCTTGCGACAACCAGTTCCTTTTTAAGATTACAGATCTGTTCCTTTAAAAATTTTTCTCTTTATTCATTTTTTCAATCTCAGATCTGTATCCTTTCAAAGGGGTTGATCTTATATCAAAGGAACTCAGAACAGGGACAAATTCCTTCAAGTGTGAAATCTCTAAATTAATTAGATAATTTTCATTTTTCAAACTTCATAACATTCTTTGATTTTTAAGTTTTTATCAAATAATCAAAGAATCTTGTTTCGACATCTGTTCTCATTTTCTTAAGCCATTCTATGTGTTCCTTGCAAACTTTAAGGCTTGTTCCGTTTGTTCACGTTTTTCACGTTCATCTCTACATTCAAGAATTGCATCATAAAGAAGATCATATATTTCAGCCTAGTTTTACCATCTAGTTCTGACTCAAGTCCATGTTGACTTACCTCAATTTTTCTTCATCTTCTTTTTCGTCAGTGTTTGCCATGAGGCAAAGGTTTGCTGTTTCTTCAGTTGGTTGTTCCTCTTCTTCTTCCGTCTCTGAATCTCCCCAAGCAGCTATCATAGCTTTGCGCACATTTGCCTTAGAGAAAGGTGCTTTTGATTCTTTGTTCCTTTCAGCAAAGCGTTCCTTGTTCCTTTCTTTGGTTTTGTCATTTTCCCAAAGAGGACATTCCTTGATGAAGTGATCTGTACTTCCACATTTATGACAAGCAGCTTTGTTAGAAAATTTCTTAGTTTTACCTTTGAAGTTTCCATTCTTCATGTTCCTGTACATCTTTCGAAATTTTCGAACCATGAGGGCTGCTTCTTTCTTTTGAGTCCGAATCATCTTCATCATCTGCTTTGAGAGCAATTGATTTTGATTTGGAGCTTTCACCATATTCAGTATCAAGGTGAAGCTCATGAGTCATAAGTGACCCTGCCAGCTGTTCTAAGTTGAACTTAGTGAAGTCTTTTGTTTCTTGAAGAGCAGTGACTTTAGCCATCCATCTGTCTTAGGAAGACTCCTAAGAACCTTTCGAACCTGTTTCTCAGATGAAATAAACTTTCCAAGAGAAGCCAACTCATTTATAATGTTAGTAAAACGAGTAAACATGTCTCGGATGCTTTCTTTGGATTTCATGCAGAACAGTTCATATTGATTCATAAGTAAATCAATTTTCGATCTTTTAACTTCATTAGTTCCTTCGTGGGTTACTTCTAGTAAATCCCATATTTGCTTTGCGGATTTGCATCCCATGATCCTATTATGTTCATGGGGTCCAAGTCCACAATGCACAAATTTAATAGCCATGGCATTTACTTCCATTTTTTCAAAATCAGATTTGTCATAATCAGAGAGGGGTTTTAAGAGTTACCTCATTTTTGTCATTTGTAGTTGTGACTTCGAAATCACCAACTTCAATGACTCTCCATACCTGATAGTTTTCAGCTTTGATGAATATCTCCATGCGGTTCTTCCAATAGTTGTAGTACTTCCCATTGAACATAGGAGGCCTTTGAGTGGAATAACCTTCTTCAAGTTTCTCGGTGGTATTCATTGTTCCTTGGATCTTTTTCTCAATAGGGTTTCCTATCTTACGTGAGTTCTAGCTCTGATACCAATTGTTATTTCCCTAGGAACACTACAAGAGGGGGGGTGAATTGTAGGTGTAGAAATAAACGTAACTTTTTGCGGAAATTAAAACTTAAACGAATAAACAAGCTAAAGGAACACAAGGGATTTTTACGAGGAAAAACTTCTTGGGCCCAACAAGAAGAAACAACCTCGACCACTAGGGATTTTAAACTCAACACTTTCACTAATTAGGCCAAACAACTTGTTACAACCTAATTCTAACTCGAGCCACACCTTGAGTTCCTAAACTCAAGTTCCTGACCACTGTTCCCTTAACAGCAGTTCCTCTCAACTTCACTCGAAGTTTTCTCACACATACAAGCTTCACTCAAAGCCTTCTCTCTTACAGAACTTCACTCAAAGTTCCCTTACCCCAAAAACCAAAATACAATTGATCGAAATAAGCTTAGTGGAATTAGAGTAAGAAGGCAAAGAACAAATGGCTATTATGAGAGAATGAAGGCACTGACACTTAATTAAGTTAAACTCACTTAATTACTTAGTCAGAACAATTTGGAACTTATCTAGACTTCTATATTTATAGTGTTAATCATGAAGAACGTGGGATTAAATAGAGTACATGTTTAAGTCCATTAACCCATGATGTTCCTTCCCCTAAGGAACACGTTTCACATCATGTCCCATGATCCCATGAACTATAATGAACGTGGATATTAATTCAGCCATTACTCCTAAGTAATAGGAGTTCCTTGAGCTTTATCCGAAAATCAGTTTTTAAAAACTCTTTTTATCTTTAAAACTGAATTTTTAATCTTTAAGAAAATAATATCTTTTAAAAAAATCTTTTAACAACCGGATTTTTTTTCTTATTTTCCGAAAAATAAAATCTTTCTTAAACAGATTTTCTTTTTAAAACTGATTTTATCATTTGAAATTAGATATAACTAATTTCCTATAATTTAGGCATGACTTACTCAATTCATTTTTAACCGTTATAATTTGCACGCCTAAGTCTAGTTCCTTTTATTAACTAAGTTCCTTTAACATATTCGTTTAGTGCCACTTAGTTTGTTCCTTATAAAGGAACAAACTCTCATTCTCAAATAGAATGCCATGTTCCTTACCATTCTTTCTTTGTTCCTTTACATTGAAACTAGAAAATAAAACCCCTAGCTTCTATTTCTTCTTGATCCAATGCTTGCTCCAGTATCAACATAGAAACTTCTTTACTTAGCCTTTGAAATCCTCTCTTGACTTCTTCCTTGACTTCGTATTCTCCCAGTTCCTTTATTGATACCTTAAACACCATACACTTAAATAACTCATTAGTTCACTACTTAGTTTGTTCCTTTGTTTCTTTGTCATCATCAAAACTAGGGTTCAACAGTATATAATGTAATTAAAATATTATAACTGTATGCTAAATTAAAGATATGAAATTGAGGTGATTAACTATTTTCTTAGAGTTAAGAAAATAGGTGATCATATTATTGTCATGTTTACATGGAGTTAAGAAAACAAAGGGAGACTTTTAATAAAACAAGGTTTTCGAAAAACAGTTTTTAATAGAAAATGATTTTTTTTTTCGAAAATTAGTTTTAAAAAGAAAAGGAACTTTATTTTGGAAAATTAGTTTTAAAAACAAATAATTTTTATTTTCGAAAATCAGTTTTTAAAAAGATAATTTTTTTTAGCTTTCGAAAAAATTAAGAAAAATCGATTTTGGATAAAAATTGATTTAAAATCTGATTAGTAGTTGGCATAAGATATGGAGGAATCCTTATCGTATAAGGAAAGAAAAATCCAGTGAATTTTATTTTGGAAAGGAAAATATTTTATTCCTTAATTTTAGGAATAAAATTATTCAAGAAGATAATTATATCTTGGAGAATAATTTTTCTTTAGTTGATATGTTATATAAGGGATATAAATTAGAATAATAACTCATGTTTTCATATGTAGTTTTGAAAAATTTTGAGTGTTGAAAACGGGTCCCAGAGCACAGTGTACGACATAGAGTTTTAGTAAGTTAAGGTTTCTAAACAACGATTGTTGTAATAGCCCTAAAAAGCCCTAACTCAAAACCCTGATTATGTGCTAAAGCATGAGATCGTATTAAAGTAACTACAGAGCAGTCTAACTGTGTATTTCCTATGATATTATGTTTATAGATTAAGCTTATATGTTTTACGTAAGTTAATTGACTACTTCATATAGAGTTATAGGATTT